>NC_044502.1:4397500-4407500 GCF_902362185.1 Chanos chanos | reverse complement strand
GAAAGTGGATCTCAGAGTGTTTGTATATGAGATATTAGTGTGTGTGTGTGTGTGTGTGTGTGTATGTGTGTATGTGTCTGTGACTTGTGTTGTAACTCTTATGTTTTTCTTTGGTGGGGTGGGGTTTGGGACACTATGGGAACAGGTGGTGGTGAATGCTCTTCTCGGAGCCATCCCCTCCATCATGAACGTGCTCCTGGTCTGCCTGATCTTCTGGCTCATCTTCAGCATCATGGGCGTCAACCTGTTCGCCGGAAAGTACTACTACTGCGTCAACACCACCACGGGCGAGAGGTTCGACATTAAAGTGGTGAATAACATGACGGAATGCCACGCCCTGGTGAACGACAGCGCCCGTTGGGACAACGTTAAAATCAACTTTGACAACGTGGGAGCGGGCTATCTGGCTCTGCTGCAAGTGGTGAGACAGAGCGAAAAGACAAATTCCGTCACTCAGAACATCGCTTTTACGGGTTTAGAACGAAAAAAAAGAAAAAGAAAACGTCTTTTTTTTCTCTTAGCGGTTTTAGACTGCGTCTTATTCAGCTTCGTTTACTTTATCGGGAAGATAAAGCGAATTTGTCGATTTTGCTTTTTTTTTTTTTTTTTTTTTCTCGAGAATCCTTAGATTTATACTGAAGTCTTTAGACTTCAGTATAAACTCTACACGATCACCCAAATTTCCATAATGAAAGTCATGAATATGTCGATGCCAGCACTGAAAAAGAAAAATTTTATAACGGCCGTGTGAGAAGACCAGTTGAAATTGGAGAATAACCAGTAAACAATAATCCAAGTAGTCTTTTGTGTATTTGTAATCAGACTGATTCTGCTCTCACATCTGTCCTAAGATCACATTTATATCTATCAATGGTATTTTGAATATTAATCAGATTCTCTGTTCTCATCTCTCCCAAGGCGACGTTTAAAGGTTGGATGGACATCATGTACGCGGCAGTAGACTCACGGGACGTAAGTGATTGGAAAAAGGAAAAAAATACCTTCATGTGATTTTTTCCCTTGCTAACTGCTCAGGAAAAGGCTAGCCCTTGGTTTAAATGCTGAACTGACTTTAACAGTCACTTTTCTAGTCGCTTCTAGGTAGAAGTAGGTCAAACCAGCACAGCGCTTCTAGTAAGACTTCACAGCGGTCAAATGACCGGCGCTCGGCGCTTCTAGTGTTAAATGACGAGTTACGGTGAAGGGTGTGGGTGTGGATGTTGAGGGTTCTTTTTTTTTTTTTTTGAGTTTTCAAGATTTTTTTTTTTCAAAGTGTGTAAACTGTTTTCTTTTTTTTTCAGTTGGAAGAGCAGCCAAAGTACGAAGTGAACCTTTACATGTACCTGTACTTCGTCATCTTCATCATCTTCGGTTCCTTCTTCACCCTCAACCTCTTCATTGGTGTCATCATCGACAACTTCAACCAGCAAAAGAAAAAGATGAGTGTTTAAACCAGTCTAAACCAGCGCTTCAGTGTGACTAACTGGCATTACCGAAGCTTAGTAGAAAATATACCACAGAAAGTGTGTTTAATAAAATCAAGAATGATGTGTTTGATCTGAAGAACAAATGAAACCAAAAATCGAAATAGATATGTAATAGCCTTTTATTTAGACACAATAGTGTTGATACTCAGTAGATAGATAGATAGATAGATAGATAGAAATATTTATTGATAGTGAATATTCTACCAGTTCCAAGAAGTATATAGTTATAGACTTATACACACAGACAAACAAACAAACACACACACAGACAAACAAACAAACACACACACATACGCACACACATACGCACACATTTCACCTTTCAACATGTGTTTGCACACACAACTGACATTTACTAAGGTCTAAAAGGTGTGGGGTCAAGAGCATAACATGGAGTCATGCAAACATGGCTACATTTTCTTATGTCCATGGTTATAACCATCTTTTCTTTTTTGTCCTTTACTTTGGAGGTCAGGACATCTTCATGACAGAAGAACAGAAAAAATACTACAATGCCATGAAAAAGCTTGGCTCCAAGAAACCCCAGAAACCAATCCCCAGGCCTGCGGTATAGAATTCCGTATAAACTCTAACACACACACACACACACACACAAAAATTACATTGCTGATTTCAGTCTGAGCTGCAAATGACTAGAAA
The DNA here is from genome assembly GCF_902362185.1 of Chanos chanos. Lineage (NCBI taxonomy): Eukaryota > Metazoa > Chordata > Actinopteri > Gonorynchiformes > Chanidae > Chanos > Chanos chanos. Next base: position 4,405,353 of record NC_044502.1, on the reverse strand, counting down.
ACAATTTTAATGAAAAGAGAATAGCATTGCAACTGTACATATGCAGCCTTATACTTCATTTTTTATACTTAATGGTGATACTTGATGATCTTAGCTTTCTTCTAATCAGCATGAATGCATTTCTTGAACTTGGATTACAGCATCTTCTAAGTAAACAAAACCTGTCAAATTGTAAGTTTGTAACTGAGTTTATGATACATACATTGTGTAATCAGTGAATTCCTTGCCTCTATTTGAACTGACACTGAATTGAATTTGTGTTTTTGTCGTTTTATGTCTCTGCAGAATAAGTTCCAGGGTTGTGTCTTTGATTGTATCACGAAACAAGCCTTTGACATTGTTATCATGGTCCTCATCTGCCTAAACATGGTTACTATGATGGTGGAAACTGACGACCAGACAGAGGATATGGATAACATCCTGTACTGGATTAATTTGGTCTTCATCGTTCTCTTCACCGGAGAGTGCGTCTTGAAAATGATCTCTCTCCGTCACTACTTCTTCACCGTTGGCTGGAACATCTTTGACTTTGTCGTTGTGATCCTGTCAATTGTCGGTAAGGGTTGCAGGAAGGTTCCGGGACGGTTAAGTGTACTGTGAATTTTGATGCTGTTGGCATGCTGTAGCTAAGTTTCTAACTGTGATGCAAAGCTCTCAGTCAAAAGCCTCTCACTCATAAGTCTCTGTTTTGATGTACCAGAGACAAAATGGTCAAAAAATAGTCATTAATCATCGTAATTGTTTAAAAAAAAAAAAAAAAGACACTGAAGATGTTTTATCGATATTGATGTCCTCATGCTGTTATTACGTTATATTAGACTGAAGTTCAAAATATGAATTTCTAAAATGAGAACGTTAGCAGTACTTGAGGTTCTGTATTCCTGTAAGGAAGGTCTGTCTTTCGTATTGCTATCATTCAAACATTGAAACAATGACTGTGATAAAAATATTAGTTCGATCGATAAATTAAAATTCAATGTGGGTTTTTGTTTCCAGGGATGTTTCTCTCAGAGGTCATAGAGAAGTATTTTGTCTCTCCCACCTTGTTCCGAGTCATCCGATTGGCTAGGATTGGACGTATCCTCCGCCTCATTAAAGGTGCCAAGGGTATCCGCACACTACTGTTTGCCTTGATGATGTCACTCCCTGCCCTGTTCAATATCGGACTCCTTCTCTTCCTGGTCATGTTCATCTATGCCATATTTGGAATGTCCAACTTCGCTTACGTCAAGCGGGAGGCGGGAATCGATGACATGTTCAACTTCGAGACGTTTGGGAATTCCATGCTGTGCCTGTTTCAGATTACTACTTCTGCCGGCTGGGACGGTCTACTGGCACCCATCCTCAACAAACGTGAGCCTGACTGCGACAGCAGGACGGAACACCCCGGAAACTCGTATCGCGGCGACTGCGGCAACCCGTCAGTGGGCATCTTCTTTTTCGTCAGCTACATCATTATCTGCTTCCTGATTGTGGTGAACATGTACATCGCTGTCATCTTGGAGAACTTCAGTGTAGCCACCGAGGAGAGTGCTGAGCCTCTCAGCGAGGACGATTTCGAGATGTTCTATGAGGTTTGGGAACGCTTCGACCCCAACGCCACGCAGTTCGTGGAGTACGACAAGCTTTCCGACTTCGCCGATGCTTTGGACCCTCCCTTGCGCATTCCCAAACCCAACAAGATACAGCTCATTGCGATGGACCTTCCCATGGTCAGCGGGGACCGCATTCACTGCCTGGATATCCTGTTTGCCTTCACGTTACGCGTACTGGGGGAGGAGGGGGAGATGGACGCCCTGCGAGGACAGATGGAGGACCGCTTCATGGCCTCCAACCCTTCCAAAGTCTCCTACGAACCCATCACCACCACCCTGCGACGCAAGCAGGAGGAGATGTCCGCCATCGTCATCCAGAGGGCCTTCCGACGCTATCGCATCAGGAAGACGGTGAAGAAGGCTTCGGACATGTACCGGCAACAGCTTCAGGACGGCGGAGGGAAGCTTCCGGAAAAGGAGGTGCTGGTGATAGGGAAGTTCCACGAGAATTCGGCGTCGGACAAAACCGACATGACTCCGTCTTCTGCGTCCCCTCCGTCGTACAACAGCGTGGCCAAGTCAGAGAAGGACAAGTACGAAAAAGAGAGGAGAGAGAAGGAGGACATAGCAAAAGATTCAAGAGAAAGGAAGAAATGAACGGAAAAAAAAACCTGTGCCCTGTGAGACGGTTGTTTGCAGAACAGGAGGAGTACTGGGGTACAAGCTCCCCTCCCCCCCTCTTCTCAAGGTTTTGGGACCAATGCCAAACGGAACGTGTGTTGGACATGTGTGTGCGTGTCTGTGTGTGTGTGTGTGAGCGAGAATGTGTAAACAAAGTTAGGGTATGTTTGTGATGAAAGAGGCTTTCAGAAGCCAGATTTAGGGAGACATTGCTGTGGTAATGGACATATGCACACACACATACACAGACACACATACACACACACACACACACACACACACACACACACACACATACACGTGTACACATACACTCTTAAACAGTGCGACTGTTCTCTCACCCATGGACACTTGGTGGGAAACAAAGATGGAGGCTCCTGAATGGGGCGTGAATTGGTTCTTTTTAATTTTTTGAGTGTTGTAACAATCCTAAAAGAAAACTAATGTATACTGTTAAGGCATCAGAAGGTAGTGCCGACTCCGTGTCTGATGTCTTTGGAGTCGAATGACCGTGAATCACACGCCTGCTTATTTTGTTACAATGTTACACACAAATCAAACAAACAAACAAACAAAAGTCTCATTCGTCTGTCTTTTTTTAACGATTATGTCGATATTTTCTACTCATCTGTTTTGATTGTGCAAATGATTTACTCAAAAGGGCATGTCTGGGCGAGAGTTGGGGAATGTGGTGTTATCTGAACGATTAAATGTTCGGACAACTGGGAATTCAAACGGATAACTTGGAATTCGGACGACACAAAAAAGATAGTTTTGTGCTATGATTCTGCTGGTGGCTGTAATGGCTAATAGACACAATGGGGAAATGTTCTGTTAAAGCAGGTTTGGACGGTGTGGGTTAATGATCCGTCTGTCTGATCATGGATAAATTTATGTAATGTATTCGTGAGGCCTTACTGAACAAATTACAAAATGTTTTTTTTCTATATTTAGAAAACAAACAAACAAACAAACAAAAAAACCTAGTAAATTTCTACAGCTGTTTACAGAAACACCAGAAACTCAAGTCAAGTATCTGTGCTTTGACTCAACTGCTGAAATAACTTTAAAAATAAATAAAAAAAATAAAAATAATAATAATAAATAAATAAATAAACAAACAAAGAAGAATGTGCGAAAACGAAACATCGTGGAATGATGATTTTAAAAACACCATTTGTGAACTATTTGTGAAACCATGCTACAATTCCCTTCTGACATAGAAATCAACGGGAACATCAGCAGACTCAGATTCAGAGATACCTGAATGTATAATCCAGCGAAAGTTCCGAGTAACAAAAGACGTGAACAGTAATGTAACCACGCTGAATGTCTTAACGCCGGAGAGCCACACCCCTTCCCATCCACACCCCTCCTCTAACGATCCCTTCTGTTTTTTATGTATTGTGTATAGGTTTTATTTTACTTCAGAAAGCAACAACAACAACAACAACAGCGGCAGCAGCAGCAGCAACAACAACAACAACATCAACAAAAAAGAAAGAAATCTTCCATATGTTTTTGAGTGTGAGTGTGTGTGTGTTAGGTACAGGCGTAATTAGAAAAGGTGACTCCTCCTTGCAAGAGAGCAACTAGGGATTGGATTTTTAATGTCTGTTCTCTATACATGTTGAACTTCAAAAAAAAAAATATTTAAAAAAAAAATAATAAAAAATTCAATATCGGTTCATTTCAATATACGACAAGCTCTTTTGTTGAAGTGGTGATCTGATGGTGATATATTTGTAAATATTGTGCTGCAAGGTTTTGTTTTTTTTTTTTCTCTCTTTTTTTTTCTTTTTGTTAGGCACGCCATATGTCACCTCTGTACTCTTTCTGTAGAGGAGCACTCTGACACACAAATTAAACTATGATGTGGATGCATACTAACTATGTGTGTGTGTGGGTGACTGTGTGTATGTGTGTGTGTGTGTGTGTGTGTGTGTGCGCACGCGCGCGTGTGTGTGTCGAATGGGATCACCATTGACGTGCTTTATTGTCACTTTTATGGTTTATTGTTTATAATGTACATAGTAGTTTTAAAACTCATCTTCTTAAATCAAATTATTTTATTTACTATTTTTTTTCTTTTTTTTTTTTTGCACAGTGCTGTCGGAGGCAGAGGTCATGAGTTTTCTTTTTTTTTTTTTTAAATTTTGATTCTTTTATTTACCTATTTATTTATTTGTTTATTTATTTTTTGTAAATATGAAATATGAAGCAATCAGTGGTTGTCATTTCTCATTTGTAGTGTCGTAGTAAAATGCATGCACTATACTAACCAATTACACGGTGACATTATTTTAAAAAGCCAAAAGAATAAAGATCATATTTTTTGTACCAAAGTCTACTTAAGTTCCTCTTTACTTTAAAACACATTATATGCTCCGTATAAATCTTATCCAAATTCCAGAAGATGTATGTCACAGTCTATGATACTATTTTGAAAGATTATATCTGAGAATTCCTTTTTTTTGTTGGTTTTTTTTTGTTACAATGACATGTTTGAATTTGAGAATTTGTGATTTTTTATTTTTTTTTTTGCCCTGTTGCTCAGAATGTGCATAAACTTTTTCTCTTTTTTTCAGAACAAAGAAATTACAGACGTCCTCTGTAGTTTTCCAAAATAAAACAGATTTTGGAAAGCATTTAATTTCAGGTCTTATACGTTTGTTGTTGAAGTGAACCGGTATGTTTTAGCAGGACTCTGATTGGTCAGAGCAGGTCACGGTTTACACTGCGTTTTTAAGACGCAGATCAAAAGCTGTCGGACATGAATATGCATTTTTTTGTTTTGACTGTTTCATGTTCATGACTCTTTGTTGAAAGGAAAGGCAAATTATGGAAATATAAACTGAGTCACACCCTGTCAGCAGTAACTCATTCCCTGGTTCTGTGCAGAAACAGTAAAGAGAGAAAAAGAGGAGATGAACAGTGGATGAAGGCAGTAAAAAAAAAAAAAGATGAAAGGATAGGAAAGGAAGAGAAGAGGGAGGGAAGGAAGGGAGACAGGAAGTGAAATTAATCTTAGTAAGTGAAATTGGCAACGGTGGCCCGACTTTTACAGTCTTTCAAACAATGACTCACTTCATTATTTTAAGCCCAGCTCAAGGCCCAATCAGCCAACCGACGTGTGTGTGTCTGTGTGTGTGTGTGTGTGTGTGTGAGGGAGAGAGAGAGAGAGAGAGAGAGAGAGAGAAAGAGAGGAGATACTCTATAATCAGGAGTGACCCTGCTGGAGATTCTCTCCTGTTGCCTAGCAACCTGACATCACAGCGCTTCCTCCAGTGATTGATCAGTCTCTGAGAACGTCTACCCAGAATGCTCTTGGGTGATGTTTAGCAGGCTTCCCCTGCCCAACCCCCATCCCTTTTACACACACACACACACACACACACGTGCATGCAAAACAACCATATGTACAGGATAGCACACATGTTAATGATATTCACTGACAGTTTTTCACAATAAAACAGATTTAAAGCTGAATCTTTTTCCCCTCTGTGTACGTTTATGTGCATGTGAGTGTGTGTGTGGGGTGCAGAGATAAGAAGAGAGAGCAGTAAATGCCATAAGGTTAAAGCTAATTTCTGCTCAAACCTGAATATGCAACGTCCAACATCCTCTGAGGCTTTTCTGGAGAGGCTCTTTTAAAATGTGTCCTTTCAAAACAGACTAACCTGTAGACGGGTGAGGTCTACACACACACACACACACACACACACACACACACACAGTCACACTCTCAGCTCTCTTTCCCTCATTCTAGCCCATCTGTAGACAAACATTCTCTCATTTTGTTTTGTTGTCTCTGGCAGGCTTTGACAATGTGGGCGTTTAAATCTTTCTTTTTGTTTGTGGTGGGAGGTATTGTGTGTTTGTGTTTGTGAGAGAGAGACAGAGAGAGAGGGGGGGGGGTCCAAACAGTTTTACTCTTTCAGTGGAGTGTCTGTGTTAGCCTTCTAGGAATCTTGGCAGTCTCTTAATTAAACCATAAATACAAGACATAATACATATATATGTGCCGGCAGTCAATAAAGACATTTTTGAACATCAATTATTTTACACCTGTGGTTTACAGAAAGATCAATTATTTTACAACTATGGTTTACAAAATGAAAAGGGTACAAAAGACCCCCACAGTCTACTCAGTACTGAAAGCAGATCTATTTTAGCTGTAAATAAAGAGAAGTCAGGGGAAGGGGCTGTGAAGACAATTTAGCTGGAACAGGAATAGATCAGTATGCAAATAACCTAACTCCTGATTGGCTGTTTGTTTGACTTTGGTTACCAGCTGGCTCTGCTATGATGTCACTCTTAGCTTTGTCACAGATGCCGCCTTGTGGTGGAATAATAACATGACACAGACAGTACTGTGGTGTCTATGGGGAAAAGACAGTGTATGTGGAAATGAACACAGATTTCCAGTGCTCAAAAAAATGTCCTTTAGTCACTGACTTGAAAAAATGCCTTTTTGTGATTATTTATTTATTTATTTATCTTTTGTAGTTTAACATTGACAGCATAGACAGCTAGGATATGGTTCTTATTGGTGGATAATGAGGTTGAACTGTAGAACTGCTTTACGGTTCATTCTGAAGTTGAATGCTAGATTTGCTAAAAGTAAAGTATTTATATTTGTAAATAGCTCCTGCCTCTTTACCTGAGACATGGTTCTTTGGCTGGCCAAGCAAGAAGCTGTCCAGAAATTCTCCTCTGAAAGTTTCACTGATAATTCAAATTAGAACAGGAAAAGCGGAAGTGTTTCTTTCTTGGTTAAAGCTGGTTAGAGTATTTAAACACACATGGCTAGTTAAGTATTGTATATGGGAGTTAATAATAGATTAATGAGGTGTTTCAGACATGGCTGTAGCCAGTCAGTTAAACATTTTGTTTGTGGTTATAACGGGTTAGTTAAGTATATCATGCATAAAATACTGGTTAGCATCAGGATGTTGACATGGTGCAGGGTACAGTGATCAGTCGCCTGCTTTTTACACACTGTTCTTCATGTCCATCTGTCAGCTTTGGCCATGTAGTAACTGGCACCTGGGTATATGGTTTTCTACAACTGAGCCCAACACCAACAACAAGGATGAACGCTCCACCAGACGCTGTCCGAGGATGTTAGACCAAAATCCCGGTCTGATCCTGTTTTCTGTCCCTCCGACATGTCTGCTAGGCAGTCTGACCCTTCCTCTGTTAACCACAGAAACACTGCTATTCAACGTTAATCCCCAATGACGCTTACTCCTCTTGGACCTCTTTGTCAGGTCTCTCAGTTTTTATTTGTTATTACTTGTATAACCCACACCATCCCACACTGTCATCGCAATGTCTCCTAATATATATGTATCCGTCCTGTCCTCTCTGTCTTTGTCAGTTTGACCTCAGAGATCTCTGTTATTTCCTGTTGTTTGTCATGTAGTAGTCTATCGACTAACTTAAGGGTGCCAGAGAAGAATGGGCTCCCCCTCCTGAGTCTTGGTTCCTCCCAAGGTTTCCTCCTATCTAAGAGAGTCCTCCCCAGTCTGAGGGAGTTCTAAGGTTGTTTTTTTTTTTTTTTGACTATGTCTATTGTAAAAAGCATTACACAAATAAAACGGAATTGAATCGAGTATTTTATGTTTGGGTTAG
>NC_044502.1:4382500-4385000 GCF_902362185.1 Chanos chanos | reverse complement strand
GATTTGAGGGAATCGTTTTTTTTTTTGTCGTTTTATTTCGTATTAACCGATTAAACGGAGTGAATCCCCCCGTTGTTATGAATATTGTTGTACGGTTGAGGAGTGTTTTTATGGGAGTCTAACGGCCTTTGGGCTGAGCGAGCTGTAAGTAAATATCTCTGATTTGCTCTTACATTGTGTGAGAATAATGAGAGGGCCAGTGGGTCGGGGTTCAGAGAAAAAAGGCCAGCCAACTGTTTCACTGACACAGCACAGCAGCCCTGTACCTCCGCGCAGGCTTCCGGATTCCAATAAATTTTTGATGAACCTTCGCGTTCATTCTCTCTCTGTCTCTCTCTCTCTTTCTCTCTCTCGTGCGTGGTTCATTATTTATGAATAGAGTTGGTGTCACTGGAAGGTTGGGTGACTCATGTGAGATAGAGAAAGAGGGATTGTAAAACTTTCTCTCATTTCACACGCTGCAAACTCTCTTGGTAAATGTGGGAGCCAGTGCTGGTTTTCCTCTTCTTTTATTCTTTTTTAAAGCATTTTTTTATTTCCCTCTCTGATGAAATGGAAGCAGATACACAATGTCTCAGATACACAAGAATCCATTTCAATTTTTTTTTGTCTGGCTTTGGCTTTATAGCTTTTTACAGGTGTGTGTGTGTGTAAGGGAGTCTGCCAGCAAGCCAGAACTCCTGGGATACCAGGTATTTTCACCGTAGAGTGTGATACTATATATCTTCCAGTAGGGGGCAGTATAATACTGTGTTTTGGCCTAAATGGCCAGTCTGATACAATTTACATTAACACAGCCTCATAGATGGAATTGCTCTGAAACCATAAATGACAGCTGAATTTGTAATGTATCATCTAGATACCACAGATGTTGTCCTAATGTTGTTTTTATCTTTTTTTTTTTCAAAAAAAAAAAATAGAACATAAAATATCTTTAATTGAACTAAAAGCAAATGTTAAAAAAGAAAGAAAGAAAGAAAGAAAGAGTCAAATAAACAGAAAATGTCTATTTCTTTGCTGTGAAAAGCTATCAGTTGCACTTGGGTGAGACACGGCTGTGGGGCTCTGCAGGGCTCTGCTGAGAAAAGAAACCTCTATGACTTTTGATTGGATGGTTCTTATGTGGACTTAAGGTGTTCGAAGGGTTGTTTTTTGAAGAGAGTTCTGAGGAGAGTCTTCACACAGCCCCAAAAACAAGGTGCCTGTCATTACTGTAACTGAGCCTGGCCAATCAGACAGCAGAGAGATCACAGTGAGGAGTACTGGAAAAATCCGCTCGTTAAAAAAACAAACAAACAACAACAACAAAAAAAAAACGGTGGAGGTGGAATACTTTGGGCTTGAACACGACATGCTGTTTCATCGTAAACAAAGGGAAGACTTGTTATGTGACCATGCTATTAACACATGCTGGTCTGTATAGTTTTGCATAATGCTGTCCCCCCCCCTCCCCCCCCCTCCTCCCTTGTTATCACAGGCAGCAGCACAGCAGAGATATTAGTGTCAACAGGCTCCCGCCTGCTGATTGGCCACCTGTTCCTCATTCTGTCTGTTCACTGCCACACTTGTCTCTGTCTAGAACATACACAAATTCAGAGAGAGAGAGAGAGAGAGAGAGAGAGAGAGAGAGAGAGAGAGAGAGAGAGAGTGTATGTATATGTGTAAATGTATATGTATATGTATGTATGTATGTATGTATGCATATATGCATGTATCCATGCTATGTGTGCATGTGCATGTATGTGTATGTGTTTGTCTATATGAGTGCAGGTGTGTGTTTGTGAGATTGCATGTACGTTTGAGTGTGCCTGTGTGTGTCTCTGTGTGTGTGCCTGCGTATGCTTGTGTGCGTGTGTATGTGTGAGAGAGGGAGAGAGTGCACAACTGGAGGATGATTACCTGTGGGTGACAGGAGATTGAAACTGATAAAGGCATTTCATCAAATCCTTGGTCTGTAAATGTGTGTGTGTATGTGTATGTTGTGTGTGTGTCAAGTACAGAATATATATCTATATATATATATCTATGTGAATCAGCACAGAACATACCACTCTGTGACTGGACTTTAATATTTTGTCATCATTTGGATTGTGTTCAGTGCCGTCATTCAACTTACACGATGTTAGTTATGCCTGAACAGCATGCCAAATCTAACTTTAAACACAGACCAGCTCACGAACCCACCAAGGCAGATATAGTCTGCTTAGAGGGGTTTGTCAGCGAATACACATTTAGCTAACCCCGATAATACCAAGCGTACACATCAGCTTCTTGGCTAGCTAAAGAAATAAGAACACGTATTGGTGTATGGTCATATATATAGCAACATATGTTGCTATCCCTTTGCTACTGCGGATCTTCTGTCTCTAAACGCGGCTGTGACTATGATTGATGGTACCTCACGTCAGGACAGTGTTAAAACTGGAATCATTGTCAAGCCCCGAGAACAGTAACTCAACTCAACGTTTGAGATGCCAAACCACACACACATACACGCACA
>NC_044502.1:4367500-4370000 GCF_902362185.1 Chanos chanos | reverse complement strand
TGCGTGTGAACGAGTTGGTTTGAGTCAGTTGGTCTGGGCACGGCTCCTCAGAACGTTCTTGAAACGGATGCCTGCTTCAGAGTTATAGGGAGATCTCCTTCCCTGTGAATTCCCCTACTTCCCCAACCCCCCAACCCCCCCCACCCCCGCACCCTCTCACCCTCTCTTTATCTCTCTGTCTCTCTACCTCTCTCTCCCCGAAACACGATGCTGTTGACGTCCTGGTTTAAAATTAGTCAAGTTGTGTTTCTCAGTGGCTTTTGGTGTCCTCGTCGCCTCATGTCAAGGTTATCCGGCGAGAACGCGGTTTGCTAGCTTTGCTAGCTCTAGCTGGGGATTGTTTCTGAATTTTTCTGGCGTGATGGAGCTCGCTTGTCTGGCTCGTGCTGACGTTTCTTTTTCAAGAGTAATGATGAATGAGCGCATTATCCGGACCCCGCGTCTCTCTCTCTCTCTGTTTGAAAGGGGTCGGGTGTCCACTGACCCTGTGGTTTAGAGTTTCTGGTCTGCACAGGACCTAGCAGCCGGTAAAACCTTAGTTATTCTGGGCAGGCGCTGTGCTAGTCACTCATTCATCTCTCTCTCATCTCTCTCTCTCTCTCCCTCTCTCCCTCTCTCTCTCTCTCTCTCTCTCTCTCTGTCTCTCGCCATTTCTGTCTCCCACTTTCTAATTCTGACCTACGCTTTCATTCTCTGTCAGTCTTTTTTTCTCTTTTCTCCATCTTCTCCTCTCACTCTCTCTCTCTCTCTCTTTGTGTTTCTGTCTCTCTCTGTCTCTCTCTGTTTCTCAGTATAGCTTTACACAGGCATGCTCTCCATAGCTGCTCTGCTATAATTGGAGGTTCAGGAGGAACATAGTTTGGTCACATGGCATACCGTTGGTGCCTAACTGATGTAAGAGACCACGGTGGCTTATGGCACTCTGAAGATGTCTGGCCTAAATTCATCAGCAGTTACCAACCAGAGCAATTTTAGTCTAGACATACTCATCCTCAGCCCCCTACACACACACACACACACACACACACACACACACACAGAAGCACAACAGAATCAGAAAAGAGATCCAGGCAAGACTTTGATTTCACTACAAACACAGAACTTTAAGTAGTTCAGTTGCTCCGATGAAAGTCCAAATAATATTTGAGGGTAGCTCATTTTTACACAGATGAAAATGTTGTATTTAACGAGAAGCTTTAATCTAGTGTAACCCCCCCCCCCTTTTTTCTTTTCCCTTTGTGAATAAGTTTTACATCTCTGCTTAAAATGTTTTTTTTTTCTTTAATTTATTTATTTACTTATTTGCAGCCCTTTTTAAAAAAGAAAAGAAAAGAAAAGAAAAATATTTTTATTTTCCCCTGAAAGACCAAAACGCCTGATAGAGAAATAACCGTATGAAAACAAAGATAATTACCTTTCATTTAAAACCGCTGTTCCATTTGAAGTCGTTTTCCCTGTATTACGGGATATTTTTATGATTTGAAAGTAACGTAATTTTCCTCAGTGGGTGATTAATGTGTCTGTGTCTCTTGGTGTTATTTTTTCTCTCTTTTTTCTTTTCTTTTCTTTTCTTTTCTTCTCTTTTTTTTATCCACTAACTGAAAATTCCTGTGTAGTCGTGTGTTCTCATCACAGTATTTTAAAACACCTACGGATTATTAATAACCAGTTGCATGACATTGCTGGAATGTCAGTGATGGCTGCGGTCAGATTAAGTGATGCTACTGCTGCTGAGGGTGGAATGACCGATAGACAGAACATTCACATTTAGTGACGGCATCCCTCACTCTCTCCCAGAAGTGCTTCTAACTTTAATGAGAGAGAGAGAAAGAGAGGGAGAGGAGAGGGGAGAGAGAGAGAGAGAGAGAGAGAGAGAGAGAGAGAGAGATTGTTGTTGTTGTGTAAGGCCTTGTGTATATGTTAGCCAGCATACTTAACAGGGCTATTTGGTTGTAATCTGTGTCTTTGCCAATGATCAGAGCCAAGATAACGGGAACAATTAACACTATATAAATATTTGTGAATTAATAAGGAGCTGGACTTTCAGCTTTCTTGGAACGGCCTTTTACAAGTCTTTAATGATTTCTATCGGGATGATGGCCAGTTCTTTCAGCTCTATATTCCAAAGCTTCTGCTATTGGATTGGCTGTTTGGGAAAAGCTGTGGAAAGTGTTTGACCACATCTCAGTGCTCATGAAACCACCATGGAATCCACGGAACAGTGTGTATGAGAATGAAATCATATTGGAATAATGGAACATTTTTAGGGAATAATATTTGCTCCAAAGGGTGTGTAGGGCCATCTAAAGTGACTTTAGGATTTGCCATATGCTGCTGGTGAGACATGGTCACCAAGGTGAAGAGTCATGTGAATGAGGGTTTTTTTTTTTTTTTTTTCTTTAATCTGTCAGTTCCTCGTTCTTGACAGAGTTTTTCCTTGTTTAACATGTGTCAGGAATTTCCACACCGTTCCCTGGTTCCCCTGTGCAGGTTAAATCAT
>NC_044502.1:4215000-4362500 GCF_902362185.1 Chanos chanos | reverse complement strand
AAACGACAGCCGTTATTCCTCTCGAATCAAAGGGAAAGCATTTCAGATGGTAATATCTGAGGTATCAAAGGGAGGTCTAGTTAGAGAAAGAGAACATTATGATAGCACGGAGAAACTAATGAATGCGAATGGAGCCATAAAATCTGTGTGCGCTCACAAGATGAAGTAGTTTGTTTGATAAAAACAGAATATAAGCAAAGCCGTCAGGAGGTCATTCTATACTCATTCTATTGCTCGATCTGTGAATGATAAAAAAATGTTCAGGAAATGTACTTCGAGGCAATATCACAAGTTACCTGCACAGCTGAAATAGAGCCATTGTCCTTCTCTCTGTTCTCTCTTTTACTGCATTTTTCTTCTTTTTTTATGTAACCTCCTTTTACCTAAATGTCTAATCTTTAGAGAAAATTAGATTTCAATTGCTTTCTAGTTTAAGGAGTAAAAGGTCTTTGTCACAAGACAAAAACAACCTTTGATAGCAGTGTATTGACTGAAAAATCACTTTCCTTTTCCTCTGAACAACAACATCAACAATAACAACAACAACGACAATCAAGGTTGACCTAGATTACAATCAGTTTCAGTGGACTCCAGTAAGTGTTTCATCGAAGGCCACAGCAGGAGGCAGCTATGAGACTGTGGCCGTTTCCAGGACGATGAGAGAAGCCTCAGCATCCTCTTCTTCTATGGCTGCCTCCACCTCTGCTGGGTATGAAACCGTCGAAAATTTCCCCCCACCACCCTCAACTGACCTCCTCCAGATGCCAACTGAAGTCCCAGAGCGCTGTCTGTCCCCGCAGCCAGCCGAGCATGCTGACCTGCCTAGGTATGCAGTCAGTAAAGAGCAGTACTCCAAACAGAGGAACCTCTACGAACTGAAGCGCCTATACAAGCACATCCACCCGGAAGTGCGTAAAAACCTGGAACGCGACTTTTTCAGCGAGGTTACCGAGATGGAGCACGGACACCTTGACAGCGAGGAAGAGCTTAGCAGTGACGTGCAACAGGCACGCTATGTGTTTGAGAACAGCGGCAGCGGCAGTCCGAACAAGTGCATGAGCCCGGAGAGGGAGTATCTGGAGTGGGACGAGATCCTGAAAGGCGAGGTGCAATCCATGCGATGGATGTTTGAGAACAAGCCACTGGACGCCATTAAAGACGACACGCCCGATGAGGACAATGTTAAGAGCATTGCGCAGCAAGAGATCATTGCAGGTAAAGACGTAAAATACACCACGTGGATGTTTGAGACTCAACCTATCGACGCCCTCGGAACCAGCACTCCCGACTCCACAGAGCAAGCAGGAAAGGTAACAGACCTCGCAAGAGGAGATGTCCGAACTGCAACTTGGCTATTTGAGACACAGCCGCTAGATACACTCAATAAGATATACCAGGAAGATGAGCAGGGAGCGGAAGTGGTGTATACTAAAGACATTGCAGGGGGTGACGTGAAGACGGCTCGGTATCTGTTCGAAACGCAACACCTGGATTCCTTAGGTCACACCGAGACCATTGACGAGACTCACTTCCTGCAGTTGAAATCCGAACTCAAGGAGGTCAAAGGTGAGGTGAACACCACAACCATGATGTTTGAGACGCAGCCCTTATGTGTTATCAGGGGGGATTCAGGTGAGATGTTGGAAATCACAACCGTCCGACGTGAAGAGATGGAAAAAGGTGACGTCAAAACATCACGCTGGCTCTTTGAAACCCAACCTCTAGATATGATTAACAAAGACCCAACGCAGGTAAAATTAATCTGTGGCGTCTCCAAGGAGGAAAATTACCAGGGTGGTGTGAATCATGGCAGGTGGCTTTTTGAGACAAAGACTTTGGACTCAATCAAGGATGAGGAATGGGAGAACTCCAAGATACAAAAGGAAGAGATTATTGGAGCAGATGTACGTAAGCACTGTATGGTATTTGAGACACAGCCCATGGACACACTAAAAGACAATGCAAACGCGAGGCCGGCAGCCGCTGAAGACATATTAGGAGGTGACGTTACGTCAACCAGACATCTCTTCGAGACTGTCCCGATGGAAAACTTAAAAGAGTTACCTGAGGTCGGGAAACTGCAGAAGATGGTCGCATCAGAGGAGGAGAGAGGAGACGTAAGGCATCAGAAGTGGATGTTTGAGAGCAAACCACTGGAGCAGATAAGAGAGGACAAGAAAGAGGTCACTCGGACCGTGAATCTCGCCGAGCTTGACAAAGGAGATGTTACCAATTACAAAGAGATCTTCGAGACCATGGATCTGAGCAAATGTGAGGGAACGCAGAAAATACAAGTTGAGGGTGTCATGAGCGGATCAGTTAAATCAAATAAGGTACTCTTTGAGTCCACCCCTCTGTACGCAATGCAGGATAGCTCTGGCCACTACCATGAGGTCAAAACTGTTCGCCGTGAGGAAATTGTTAAAGGTGACGTACGCAGTTGTAAGTGGATGTTTGAAACACGTCCTATTGACCAGTTTGATGAAAGTATTGATAAATTTCAGATTATCAAAGGAATATCAAAGCAAGAGATTGAATCAGGTGATGTTAAAACAGCCAAGTGGCTCTTTGAAACTCAACCTCTCGATGCAATTAAATTTTTCAGCAATATGGAAGATGAGGAGAACAGTACAAAGGAGGGCGTAAAGATTGAGAAAGGCGACGTTAAGACATGTCGTTGGCTGTTCGAGACCCAGCCCATGGATGTTCTATATGAAAAAGCAGAGGTCAAGACAGACCTAGAAACCAAGGATGTCCAGAAAGGAGATGTCAAAACCTGTACCTGGCTTTTTGAGACACAGACCCTGGACAGCATCAGAGATGAGTCTGAGACAGTTCTGAAAACTTGCACGGTGAAACAGGAGGATGTACAAGGCAAGGATGTACGTTTAGCCAGATTCCTTTTTGAAACAGAGAACCTTGAAAATATCACAGGAGAGGACAGCAAGGGCTTCAAGAGGGTCACTGAGATTGACATTCATTCAGGGGATGTGTCCAGGATGAAGTATATATTTGAAACTCAATCATCTGACATCATGACCTCAACTTCAGAGGAGACTATGCAGAAGCTTAAATCTCAGCAAGCAGAGGATATTCAGAAAGGAAATGTGGTTAACTGCACCTGGATGTTTGAAAATCAACCTATCGATGCAATTCGAGAAAATCCTGAAGAATCCAAGGAAGTGCGCACAGTGACTGATGTTCAAGGTGGGAATGTCGACAAAGGTCGCTTCATCTTTGAGACATACTCACTTGACAAGATTCAGGAAGAGTCATCTGAAACTGAGATCAAGAAACTCCAGAGCATCATAAGAAATGAGATCGAAAAAGGAGATGTAAAAAATTACACTATGATGTTTGAAACTCAACCCCTGTATGCCATACGGGACAAAGAAGGACATTATCACGAGGTTACCACAGTCACTAAAGAGGAGATTTTAAGGGGAGATGTTGTTGGGGCAAGATGGCTTTTTGAAACAAAGCCGCTGGACACCATTAGGGACACAGATGAGGTTTACGTCATCAAAGCTGTGACAGAGGAAGACATTCAGAAAGGGGACGTCAACACAGCTAGGTGGAGATTTGAAACACAACCCCTTGACGAGATTTCTGAGCACATTAAAATTACGACTAAAACTGTAGAGGACATCCAAGGCGGAGATGTAAAGACAAATAAACAACGCTTTGAAAGTGATGAAATGTCACAGATGTACGTGAGAACAGTTAGCGTGAGTGAAATTCAAAAGGGTGATGTGAGAAGCGCCACATGGATGTTTGAGACTCGCGCAATTGACAAAATCCATGGTCAGGGGTCAGAATATGATGAAATGGAGAAAGTAACTAGGGAAGAAGTCGTCAAAGGTGACGTGAAACAGTCTGTGTGGCTTTTTGAAAAACAACCGTTGGATCGCATCAAAGACACTGACGGGACAGAAACTGTGATAACTCGTGAGGCAATCCCACAAGCAGATGTGAAGACAACAACATGGCTTTTTGAAACCACACCTTTGACTGAGTTCAATGAGAGCAATGTCGAAAAAACAGAGATCATGGGCAAGAGCATTAAAGAGACCTTAGAGGAACTGTACAGTCAGAAGATGGTTGACTCCCAAGGCATTATCATCGAGGCAGATGAGATTGGTGATGTCCGGATGGCAAAATACAGACTTCTCAATCAGGAAGCACCACAGATCCAGAGAGAGGAGGTGCTAAGGGGCGACCTCAATAACATAATGATGAACCTGCTCAATAGACGTGAGACCACAGAAAGAGGAATCACTATTGATGTGGAGGAGAGAGGAAATATCAACACAACAGTCAAACAGCTTTTCAACCAGGATAGAGGTGTCAACGTGGAGAAACAGGAGATCATCAGGGGAGACATCCAGGAAGCCATCAACAACCTGTTAAAGGAGGAGAGCTCTGCTAAACGTGGTATTCTGATTCAAGAAGATGAGAAAGGAGATGTGAGAATGACTATATACTCACTCCTTAACAAAGAGAGTGAAGGCAGCTTGGAGAAAGAGGATATTGTGAAAGGAAATGTTCGTGGAACCCTGCATCGGCTTCTTTCAAACCCTGACGCTAATGAGCAGTCCATAAAGATAAAAGTGGGAGACACAGAGAGAGGTAACGTGAGCTTCTATTCCACTTGCATTGAGTCTGGAGCACTGGACTATCTCAGACAACTTCAGTATGACTCAGATGAAGCTCTCGATGAAAAAGTGAAAGAGAAGATCATTGGAGGCGATATCGAGGAAACCAAGATGAGTCTAAGAAGGAACCAGCAAGTAATTGGACGTACAGTGGCAGCAGATGATATTGTTCCTGGCGACGTTCACAGCACAGTGAAGGTCTTTATGATGGAACCAGTGGTATCCTACCGTAATCTACAGAAAGAGGAGATTGTAAAAGGAGACCTAAGGGGAGCATTAGACTCTTTAACGCAGGCTGTCAACCAGCGCGTGGTGGTGGAGAAGGAGGAGGTGGTGAAAGGAGACATCAATACAACACTGAGGTCTTTAGAGGAAGCCCAGAACCAACTGAAAGAACTGGAAAAACCTGAAATTGTTCCTGGTGACATCAGGGGGGCGTTAGAGTCCCTGGAGAAGTCTGCAACTGCCAAAACCGAAGTTGTCATGGAAGACTTAATCCCAGGTGACATTAAAGGCACCCTAAAATCCCTGGAGGAGGCTAAGCAAGCTGTGAAAGAAATCGAGAAAGAAGAGGTAGTGAGAGGTGACATTCAGACGGCTCTGCAGAGCCTGCAGGAGGCTTCCACTGAGAAAAAAGTCTTCCAGCATCAAGTGAGTGAACAAGGTGATGTGAAAGGCACCATACAGCTCTTGCTGGAGCCTGTTGCATCCCCACGCATGCAGCGTCGGCCCAGCGCTGAGGGTGACATTAAGACTTCTATTAAGTCACTGTATGAGCAGGAGCAGTCACAGATAGAGAAGGAGGAAGTGGTAAAAGGAGACGTTCAAGGCACAATTAAATGCCTGATGCAGAAGAAACAACAGTCGAGCCACAAGGGAAAAACGAACCCCTCGCGAAGGGGCAAAGGTCCCGCCAAAAATCCTATGCCTGCCAAGCAGGCGGCCCGTGAATGCCCAGCTGGGCCCAAAGGTGAGGGCAAGTCATCTGCTCCGACTCCTGCAGTGAAAAATCTGCCTCAGAGCTCTAAGAGTAGTACTCAAACACATACTGAAAATAAATCTGGGCAATCAGAGGCTGTGACCCAGGAGCAGCATTCTGTCACCACACACATCACAGCAGTGAGTAAGTCTGATGAATCACAGTCCTCTCAAAAGACGAACGTGACCGGGCAGTCTGTGAAACAGAAAACGAGCTCCCCTGGCCCGGTGACGATAAAGAAAAAACACCAGAGCAAACAGACTTCTGAAAATGTTGCTATGTCAACAGCAACAAGTGAGGCTTCAGAGATATCCAAAACAAGTGTCAGCACAAAGCAGACGCAAGAAACAAAGACCATCACTCAGGTGCAGACAACTGTAACTACGGAACAGAAGACAATCACACAGAAGCAGGGAATCAAGAATCTGAAATCAGAGCAAAGTGTTAAAAACGTGAAGACAGAGCAGAATGTCAAAAATCTAAATCGCAATCTCAACCCCAAAGGTTTGATCAAAAAGGGAAAGCCGCAACCCGAGATAAACTTCCCTCCGCCTCCTCCTGTCTCCCCTCCACCTCCTTCTGAGTCTGAACTTTCCCTCCCTCCTCCTCCTTCTCCAGTGGCAGAGAGCGACATACAGCTGTCTCTTTCACCCCGGCCTCCACTGGTCATGAGGCAGGACAGTGATCTTCCTCCTCCTCCACCTCCTCCGCCTATTGTTGAATCTGAACCTGATTTCCTCCCACCTCCTCCTCCACCCCCTCCCCCTCCAGTGGCAGGTCAGGACTTTCTGCCCCCTCCACCTTCTCAACAGGAACTGAGTTCTGTATCTCAGCCAGCACCAGTAAAGCCCAAAGGTCGACCCTTGTTCAAAGTGCCTAAGCCAGAGCCACCCAAGCAACAAGAGCCACCTAAGTTTAAGTGGCAGAAAAAACAAACACCTCCTCCACCTCCTCCTCCTCCACCTCCACCCCCTCCTTCTGAAGCAGAGCCAGAAGGGAAAAAGGAGACCAGGACATCAGATGTTGGCATTGAAACTAAGGAAAAACACACACAACAAGCAGAGCAGGTGAAGGCACCTGAGTCACCAGTGCAGCCAGTAACTAAAGTTCCTTCTGGAATCCCTGTAACCAAGAGTGTACCAGAAGAATCACCACGTGCACCAAAGAAAGTTTTTGTTCCTCCGATTAAAATCCCACCTCCGCCTGAGCCAGCAGAACCTCCAAAGCCAAAACCATATGCAAGGAAATTCAAAACTCCACTCATGCTTGCAGAGGAAAGATATCGCAAGCAAAGAGAAGAGGCTGAGAAGAACAAGACAATAACTACTCCCACCTCCCCTTCCTCTCATGTTACAATTCAGGCTACAGCTGATTCGCAGGCTGAAACCGTGTCTTCTACACAGAACTTTGAGCAGATACAAACTACAACAGAGACACAACATGAAAAACAAGAGAAACCTAAAGAGCCAGAACCAGAAAGCAAACCAATTATGGTCCCTCAAGAACCACCTGCAAAAACAATCCCCTCAAAAATATCACAAGCCCCCCCCATTCAAAAAGCACCGGCAAATATTACATTAAGCAAGCCTGTGTTTCCAAAAATCAAGAAAAAAGTAACTACTGAGCCAGCTGCTGCTGCCGCAGACAAAAATGTGGTTTCTACTACTCAATCGAATACAGCTGTCTCTGACCAACACCATACATCCATAGCTTCTACGGAACAACAGGCTGTCTCATCTGCAACCCATACTAAAACTACATCAGAGACTAAAGTTAAGCCCTCATCAACAATGGTTTTATCCACTGCACTCGAGCAGGTTGATGGTGTGAAAGCCACTTCAGAGAGTGTCACCTCAAAACAAGGGAATGTTCAGGCAAGTTTTAAGGATCAGTCTAGTGTCACTATAAAGAAAGAGGTGACCAAAGAGATGGAGAGCTCTCTGAATCAGGAGGTGAAGAAAACAACTTCTCAGCCTACCAAAATACCAAAAGTTACTCCAAGTTTCAAGGTAAAAACCATAAAGGTGCCAAAGGTGGATAAGCCAGAGAGCCAGGCAGAAAAAAAGGACATAGTCCAGAAAGATCAGTTAGTTACGGAAGCCTCCTCTGTCCAGAGTCACACACAGAATGTCTCTCAACAGTGTGTAGTTCAGGAGAGTTCTCAAATATCTACTAGCAGCATGGAGAAAACTGAAGTCAAGGAGCAAGTAGAGCAAGCAGTTCAGGACACTAAACTGGAGATACAGATGAAAAAGCCAAAGCAGAGACCAAAGAAAGAGGTTAAGCAGCCACCACCCGTGGCACCCAAACCAACCAAGATATCACCTTTGGTTTTAGCACAGTCCCAGGGTCAAGAACAGATAAAAATTGTTCAGTCTCACCAAGAGGTAAAAGAGGAACATGTTCATATACATAAGGAAGTTGTGGTTACTGAAAGCACAATTCATCAACAGAGCGTTCAGCAGAAGGGGAATGTTCAAATTAAGAAGCAGATAAAGAGTTCACAACAACAACAGAGCAAAGAGGAGGTCAGTAAACTGCACCAACAGAGTGAGGAGAAAGGCAAGGAGAAACAAAGCCAGGTGGAGGTTAAAGAACCTGAAAAATCAGCGACAAGTGACATTTCGAAGTCTGAAACAGAGAGTTCAGACTTACAGAAATATGAGGAGGTGCAGAAATTGCTCTGTCAAATTAAAGAGATGCTGGGACAAGCAGGAAAAATGGATATGAAGTCAGTGAAGACCATGCTCAGCATCGTCCCTGATTGGCTGATAGGATCAGAGGAGAAAGTAGAATTAAGCCGATGTCAGTTCAACAAGCAGAAAATGAGAGAAATTGTTGTCTACATCAGAAATATGGCTGAAGCTAAAATATTGCTTTTAGAGGGAAATTTAGCAACAGTGGAGAAGCCCAAAAGTGAATCAGTGCAGGAGCAAAAAGTTGCTAGTGGAGCAACACAGAAAATATCTAAAATAAGCATTGGCTCGGTTAAAGTTGAGACTCAGAAGAAAGCAGTGGAGGAGAAAAAGTCTTTACAGGAGCAGAGTGAGTCCAAAACTACAGAATCCAGAATGCCTCCGGATCTGGTAAGAACGAGAACTCCCTCTCCCACGTTCATTTGCATTGAGTCAGCAAAAAGGACAGATTCTCCACTAAGGGTCACCCCCTCACCACCCCCATCCTACAGGTCAACCTCCACTCCTACACCTCCTCCTCGTTGGTCTGATTCTCCTTCTTCTCGTATGAGCCGAGCAACTCCCTCTCCGACCTTAAGTCGCTCTGAGAAGCTAGCCAAACTGAAAGACACAACTGCTAAACTAGCACAAGGTATGACTCCTCCCCCAATGCCACTGCCAGAACACATGATGAAAGTCCAAACCTCTGAGGAAGAGAGAGCCCAATCATCAAGCCATCAAGAGATCAATATTGAAACTCACATGGCGGAAACATCAATGATGGATGTTTCCGAGATGGTTGATTCCATGATGACAGTGAAAGACAAACGCGAGTTCTTTGAAGAGGCTCAGAAGGCAGAGGTGAACCGCACTTACGTGCGCAAGGATCCCATTGATATCCCAGAGCGTTTGGGTCCAGATGCAGAAGACAGTGAGATGATGGTTCATGAGAAGTTGATGGATGACGTGCCAAGGGTTGATCTGTCCAGACTTGTCAACAAGTTTGAGTCACCACAGCCGAAAGTTTATGTGAGGAAAGAGCCCATCGTTATTACTGAGAGACTGGGAAGTGACACTGAGGATGCTGATACAGAGCTGGAGAAGACATCCACACCTGCAGAAGAGATGCCTACCTTTGACATAAAGGCTATCAAAAATGTTTTCGAAACGGGGGAGCATAGCCAACACCAGTTCAAAGATAAGAAGAGCAAACTGGAAAAGCAGGTGGAGGAACCAGCTGAGCCCCAAGGATTCTCTGAAACCAAATCCGTCACAGAACACTTTTCCAGTGTCGATGACTTTGGGAACACTGTCGCAGGGTCAAGGAGTGAGATTAGCTCACACTCTGAGAGCGTGACAATGCGCCGTGACCCACCAACCTATGCGGACGTGGTGAGGGGAAGGGTTCCAGTTCTTAGCGTTCCACCAGAGGCCTCGGCAGAGGACCTTCTGAGGGGCTTCCAGCAGTCATGGGCACAGAGTGACAATGTCTTCAGGAACCTAGGCTTTAGTGTCTTGGAGCAACACAGCTCACAGACCATCTCTCACCAACAGGAGACTGTTGTCACTGGTAACGCTGAGTGGCACGGCATGGAAATACTAATGAGACTGAAATGAATGAAAAAGGGACAATGCGTTTGGTTTTTGCTCAGAACTCTGAGGTGACTGCATAAATGGTTTGGCTGATAGTGATGTTCCGAACAGAACTGGTGTGTCTAACATTGGCCTTTTAAATACTGACAAATACTTATTCTCATACTACTGAATTTCTGAAGTTCTCACTGTATACAGCCACATCACTAACCCTGTAATATGCTTTAAAAGGGTTTGGTGTGATCACTTTGGTTATCAAATATCATAACATACATTAGACGCTGTTTATGGGTTTGAACTTGAAACTCATAAATTGTAAATACAGTAACTATATGTTATAAAATTGTGTTTAAGGTTTTTCTTTCATATTGTTTCTAGTATCATTATGAAGCACTAAGTGCAGGACAGCAGTGTTTTTAGGTCTTCAACACTGAAAAATATTTGTGTTTGAAATAGCTGGCAATATTCTACTTTAGACAACATTACAAAAAAAAAAAAAAGAAAAAACTTACACAACTGTTCTCCTGCACTTTGTTCGACTTCCTGTTTATAGCTTTCCACACTTTGTTGTCTGTCTGATGTATAAGAATGATGTGATTGCTGATATACTGTTGGTTTGGGTGGTGTGATTTTCTCAGGAGTTTTTTTATTAATGTTACCTCATTGACTTATCTCACACAAACAATTTCAGTCTTTAGTAAAGAGAACAAAACTTGAAATGTTTCAATCAAATGAAATGACCAAGCCCTTGGTTTTCTCATTCACACATAAATAGACCATTATTCAGATCACATATCATTGGTATTATTCAGATGAATCACTACTTTGATTGATATAACTCTGATAGTGGCAGGGGGCAGAAATTAAATTGTTGTGTGCTGTGTGAAGATATGGCAGACTAATGATTGCTGAAAGTTTCTAGGGCTCAACACAAATGTGTTCCCAAAGTCAAAATTAAGAAGCCAAGAATGATCTCCATTATATGAAAACACCCTCTCATATCACTGAAATGTGTAGGAACTAAAAAAGCAGAGAAAGCACATAATAATTAAAACACAATGTCAGTGTGTTGATAAAGTACTAACATTGTTATGTGTGTGTGTGTGTGTTGTTTTACCTTACATCACTAATATTAATGTACCCTGTCTTCATTCTTATGGCGCACTCGTAACACTAATGTTTCTCTTCTAGAAAATACAGGTGCCCGAGTCCGAACTGTGTCGGGCATGTCGGAAGAGGGTGTATCCCATGGAGTCCCTCTTGGCGGACAAACAAAACTACCATAAGACCTGCTTTAGATGTTCTCATTGCAGCAGCCAACTAAGGTAATCCTTAAGTCCTTTCAAAGTACAGTTTTGTCATCCCAGACATCTCAGCTAGAACTGAATTGTACAAAGTCCCAGTACATAAATGTCTGCAGTGTTAAAATAAGTTAAAAATGACTGGATAGGGCTTTGGAAAAATTGGGTTTATTTTATAACATGCTCTTTATATAATGGTTAACACTTATAAAAAGCCCTGAACTCTCATGGCACTTTTCTCTTCTTCTTCTTCTTCTTTTGAGAGGTTGTATTAGTGTCTTCCTCTTAAAAGTTATGTGTTTCAAGCATGCTGACATTAACTGAACATGCTAAACTCTCTTCTCTAGTCTTGGCAACTATGCGTCTCTCCATGGAAGAATGTACTGCAAGCCACACTATAAACAACTCTTCAAGTCCAAAGGAAACTATGATGAAGGGTTTGGAGAAAAACCCCACAAGGAGCTTTGGAGTGAAAAAAATCAGAAATCAAAGAACACAGCTGTAAAGGATAATGTAAAAAACTCTGGTCCAGTCAAATCAGATCTACAAGATGTTCCTCAGAAAAGCAGCACAAGTTCTACAGAAAAGGGCTTCCATTCTGAACAGGAATTAGGCAAGTCAGAGGTTGACCTCAAAAAGCCAGCAAGTAAAATTTCAGTTGTTTGGCCACCCCAAACTGAAACACCAAGGAAGAACTTTACTATAGAGGAGGAGCTGAAGCTAGTCAAGCCCTCCTGGCCTCCTCAAGACGGGTCAGAAAAACAAGAGACGGACATTCAAAAGACCAAGACAAAAACCACAATAGCCAATGATAAGAATGGACCCATAGAAAACAATGTGGAACCAGACACAGTGATAACCTCTCCATCGGAGTCAAGGCCTACAGCGATGCCAAAGTCTGAAGACACTCCAAGAACTGGTGGCACAGAAGTGACAACTGCAGAAGACAGTCAATTAGCAGAAACCAAAGAGGAACCAGGGAAAGAAAAGGAAGAGACAGTGCAAGGGAAAGATGATGTGGAAAAGAAAATGGCAGTTGAGGCAAGCATGGTGAAAAATGAAAAAGAGACTGGTGAGATGAATGGAGAGAAAGAGATAAAGCAAGTTGGAAAAGAAATGGAAACTGAAGGACAAATGGAATGTGTAAAAGAGACTGAGGAGGACAGAGAAAAATATAGTGAAGGTCAGAGTAACAATGTTGAAGTCGGTGAAATAAAAGACAGCGAAAAAGTGAATGAAAATGATGCAGCTTCTGCTGACGCCGTGCAGGTGACAGTGATAGATGGACAAACAGTCAATGGGAATGCAAACAATAACAACAACAGCAACAATAATAACTGTAATAAGGAGCTACTTCTGGATTGTGGGGCCATCTGGACAGGGTTTGATGACATTAGAACCGAGACAGATCTCTTGGACATAGACTCGTCTGAGATAAGTCTTGCAGCGGGACCCTCCAAAGAGGAAGTTAGTTTCATTCATTGGGAGTCAAACGATATCTTACAGCCAGCAGACTGGGTCACTTCTTCTGTACCGTCAGGTGCCAAACACACAGAAACAACACAAGAGGAAAAAGCAGAACATTATGCTGGTGCAGACGTATTTAATCAGGAGACTGAAAACAAGCCAAAAGTCAGTGCCTCAAACTTCTTGGAGGATATTTTTGCCGGTTTTAGCAAGAGCTCAAGTTTATTGTCAGATTTTAAGGATGACATTTTCAGTGAAACACCAAGGGAAAAGCATTCAGTCTCGCTGCTAGATGACCTTTTGGATTTCGGAATGGAGCCAGGAGAGAAAACGAGAACTGAGGAGAGAACAGAAAAGCAGCTCGATAAATCAGATACCAACAGCGCCTCTTTGCTTGGTGAAGCCAGTCACCTTTGGGGAAAAGAACTTGACACGCTGTCAGTGGAGGAACAAATTAAACTGAATCGATATTACGATGATGACGACGACGATGATGATGAATGAAAGAAGCAGAAAAAGTTCAGCCATAGCTCAAGTTTAATCAGCCATTCAGTCAATGTTTCTAAACTCTCAAATCTTCAATTCACAGGTCTGCCCATGGAGAGAAAGATGTATTCTAACTCATAAAACATATTCTTTTATACTCAATATACAGTTACATTGCTTTACACAATTCAGGTTATTTACATTTATAAAAATTCACGAATTAAGCTTTACGAATGCACCTGGTGTGCCTTAACATGAAGGGAAATATGATGATGGAGATATTTTACATTCTATATGATGCTGTACACATTATACTTAGATTTCAGTTATCTTTGCTTGTGTCTGACTTTTCCTCTGTGCAATTTTGGCTTTTTTTTTCTTTTTCGTTTTAGGATGGCTGAAGGTGTTGTCTTTTTTTTTTCTTGTCTTGTTTGTTAGTTTTCCTGATGGGCTTGACCTATTGGGCTGGTTAAATTTGTGTTTAAATCTCTTTCTATTTTATGGCTTATGCATTAATAGTTATGAATAAAGTAAGTATTTGAAATGTTGTGCGTGTCAAAATTTGCTGTTCCGAGGGTTTGTGTGATGCTTCAACGGTGAAGAAAAAACTCAAGAATGGATTATAAATAGGGGAATATTGGCTGGTAAACATGTTATCAGTGTGCACCAATGCACCATGTTCCTTGAATACACAACTTCATAGAGATCATAGAGCTGACCCTAGTCTTTTGTTTCCCCTAGTGTTGATCCATTATGTATTTTACAAATAATTTGAAATTTACTGTTTGGAGGTGTTGAGGGTGTTTCATTACAACAACATATATTTTGGTGGGTTTGCTGTTTGTTGATTGATACAGCACCTCCTTCACCGACAGATTCGCACCCTCTCTTAGAGCAAAGTTAAATTGTATGAATATGTAAACAAAGTACATACAAGCCTAAGACAGGCATACAGCATTCCTGTCGAGCAGGGACATCAGTGCTCTCCGCTGAGAAAACCGAGTCAAGATCATTCAAGGTCCATGTCTCGTTTCAGATTGGCCTTTCTTCTCTACGTCCCATTACACAACTTAATAGTCCAACTGCATGCCTCTCCACTTTATTAAACTTTGGGCTACCAACAATTTCAAAATTACTCTTTCATGAGTTCAGTGGTGCAGTGCTTTGACAACCAGAGCGCGCCAGTTTAAGTACTCCAAAACACTTTGTGTCATTTTCTGACAGTTTGCTCTTTTCAAGCAAATGAACGATATTAATTATGTAACATTTGTGGAATGAATTGTTTTTGTCTATATTTATGCACCTGCTGTCACAGTTTGATACATTGTGGAACCCTAAAAACAGTTTACCTATTGCCTTTTCCTTCACATTTGTGATCAAAGCAAGCTTACAATTAAAAGCAACTTGATACTAATTAATATAAAGACACATTCTTACAAGGGGAAGAAACTTGAAATAAAGCAATCATGCAGAAATATTTTTCTATCAGGTTACCCTGCCTTATATTCATCCACAAATCAGATAGTTCCAACCTGAGGAATCTGCATGACAGGATCATGTTAGCTGTTGTTAAATACAGATCAGAACACAAACCGATACCCACTTACAAACAAATAAATGAATAAAAGCTAAGGCTAAAACATGAGGGACGTGGTCAGTTTTAGAGAACTATAACCTAACACTGACTTAAATTATAACTTCCCTTAAAACTTCTAATTCCAGTGACTGCTATTGAATAAATGGTCCATCATTACCGTGGTATTGTTGTCCTGGCTACTCAAATGGGGGGATTAAAAAAAAAAAAAAGGTAAATCCTGATTAATAAGCCTGACATTTAATTACACCCTACATCCTATTCAGATGATTGATTATTTTTCACATCAGGGACGACAGCCCCGATCTTGTCGTTGACCCAGTCTGTGTTATGGATTTATTAATATTCCCAAGCATGGACGGCTCAGCAGTCACCAAGTCTCCCTGCATGTTTAATCAGCAGCTGCTGCAACTCTCAGCCACAGAGAATTTGGCCATGTCCCAACTAGTATCCACTATGTTTTGCTTGTCATTGGACACCCAAGACAAAGTTCTGGCACAGGGAGTGACTGTAGTGATCAGAAAGATATTCAATGAGTGAAACATGTATGTATTTTTAATTTTTTTTTTGGGGGGGGGGGTCTTCTTCATTTAGTTATATCAAGGGGGAAATTAGAATTAGTTAAACACCAGTATTTGGATATATGTTATATGTTCTTATTCACTCATGCCCCCCCCCCCCCCCCCCCCCCCCCAAAAAAAAAGTTTGCAAGATTTAAATCTGATATGAAGCAAATCTCACCATTCTACTGAACAGTTAAAAATGTAACCATCTTAAACTGTTCTCTTGTTTCTGTGTACCAGTGACCTACAGGAGTAACGGAAAGGGCATGCAATACAGTAAGGCACAATGGCATTGCATTGCCAAGGATGATTTGCAAAATGATTTCTTCCCCATCACTGAACACTTGACCACCCAAGCCCACACTTATCTTCTACAAACAAATTAAAACTAACACTTCAAGCCATACCTGTAATATCTCATGCGTCAAGCATACTTGAGGCTGAATTGCTGAAAAAAAAAAAATCACTAGAAAAAAAAAGCCTTCATCTTCAGTGTTCATATCAGTTCTTGATGAATCTCAGTGGTTGTGCAACAAGATTTGATATTATTTAAACTAAAAGTGTCAAATGGCATAAGTTCTCGGCTGTGGTAACAAGATGTTTCACTAATTTGAGAAGTTGACAAATTTCAGTTAAGGCTGAGTATGGTCTTAGCATATAGAGCAAAGCATAAAATTAATGATATGATAGGAAGATAACATTTGGTCTTACCTCATGCAACAGTGTCGGTATGGATGATACCGACGACATTTTAGCGTTATTGTTACTCTGTTAAGGGCCTTTTAGAGAACTGAGCTACGCTGCTCCTCCGCTTGCTAAAGTCAGGTTTAGTTCCACGAGTAATGCTAGCTGGTTCCAGGTAGTTTGAATGTTTGTTGTTAAGATAACACAGCATCAGACTTGTATTGTTATGCTATTTCAAAGTCTGTTTTCTGTTTTATCAAAGAACTTCCAAACAACTGATTTACCCCTTTCTGTTGTCACCATCCTTCTTCTTGTTTACCAAGGGCTCACACACTCACTAATTATCTAAGCCGCTTATTCTGATTAGGGTCGCGGGGGGTGCTGGAGCCTGTCCCAGCGCTCATAGGGCGAAAAGCAGGGAAACACCCTGGACAGGTCGCCAGTCCATCGCAGTTTACCAAGGGCTGTAACTGGAAACTGAAAGTGTAGAAGATCTAGCATCACGCGATTAACGAGCACTCGATGTTAATGTAGAAACCTCGAGAACTGATGTAACTGCTCTAGAACTTGAATTCTCGAGTACTCTGTGCCACCCCTAGTAGTCACACAACAGGCCAGTGGATGGGATTATTCTAACAAAAAACTCTTTTATTTTGATATATTGACATAAAAGTGTAATGAAATCAATTGAATGAACAAGTGGAGTGGATAGTAAACCTGAATAGATAGTAGTAGTAGTAGTAGTAGTTGTAGTAGCATCCCTGTATTCTGGCCTATCAGACATAGAGAAAGAAACAAAATAAAGAAACATGAGAAAATATTAGTCTCACAAAGTGTAGAGACAACATAATCGCAACATTTACGGATTATACAAACAAACCCAACATTCAAAATTTCCCAATGCAGTAGACTCACCCTGGACTTTCAAATATCCATTCCACCCTCTAAAAAATAACCAGTAATTCTATTTCTTATTCTGATTTCACATTACATTTTAGCTGGTTACATTATTTCCTGCATTGCATTTTGAAATGATGTTTATGGATTAGTGGTGCTACATACTGGAACAAAAGCTATCATGTTACATGTTACATCACCTCATCCAGCCACGGTAGTTACAATGTAATAGTATTGTATACATTGATTTAAATGTTTGATGAATGTTTTATGATTTCAAAACCCAGATGCTGATCAGAGAACTTCTGCTGTGGATCAGAGCAGCAGCAGATGAAACAATAAGAATTCCAATGTACAAGCCATCCAATGGGAGGGAGAGAGAAAGGAGAGAGAAAGAGATCTCTTTGCAACGATAAACAATCAATAAGCCAAAAACAGTCTCATAGTATATTTCAAGATATACTCTTAATGTATAATATAATATAATATTATATTAATATACAATGACTCAAATGATTAACATAACACACTACTTGAATGACTGAGTCAGACAATGAAAATACCATTGGCCCTGAACCAACATATGACTATAAGGTGACAATATAGTCTTATACGACTATAATACAACTACGACTATTATACAACTATCTTTGTCGCCACCTGCAGGCTTGGAGTCTGGACCATAATACCTTTTTGTGAATGTGTAGTAATATATATATGTATATGTATGTATGTAGGTATATGCGTGTGTATGTGTATGTGTGTGTATATATATATATATATATATATATATATATATATATATATATATATATATATATATATCAGGGTTTCTGTTAGCTGGTAATTACCGTTTTTTTGCCTGGTAAAATTTATAAAAAAAAAAACTCGATAAATTAAAAACGTATTGGTCAAAATGTTCGGTAATAATGCTCATAGAAAATGTCGCTATAACCGAGGCTATCCCTAATCACTGTGAAGTCGTCTGAAGGAAGAGAGGGTGACACGGCTTGTGTGCATTGCAAGCTGCAAAGACACATTGGACACGTTGATTTCAAATTGGCAGCAGAGGACTTTGCCTCAGTGAAACAAAGGAGAAAATAAAATATGACTTGGGAGCCTCTAGGCTACATTTGATGCCATATAGACCTAGCCTTTTTTAAAAAGAGGCTACGGATGTTACAAGTCACAGATGTTTCATAACAGCTTACATTTTAGCTGATAATATTGAAATTTTGCTCAGTCATTACTGTTTGTATCTCTTTAGCATCCGATGTACTGTTCAAGCTTTTTGCCTCTTTATTATATTTAATCTCCTGTGGTTTTTAACTTCCTCAGTGTGGCTGAACTGAAAGTTTGAAGAGGAAGTTAATTCGTTTTGATGTATGAGGTCATTTTGAACTCCCCTTTCAAGGTTGTTGGTAAGTCACACGGTTTGCAAATGAAATGCTTTAATTTGTAGGTATTTCTTTTTCCACAAAAACCCGCCAATTTCCATAACAACCTAAAACAAAAGTAAAGTTACAGTGCTTTGCTGTGCTATGTTTTACCATGGCTGTGTCCTCCATAGACTTATAGTTTATCATTGTACAGGATGTGGACATAAAGCCCCCATATCCTGTAGTGGAAAACAACAGCAGTTGTTCTGAATGACTTGGCCATCATTCATCATTCACTGGCTCTGTAAGCTCTGTCTGTGTTCTTTCTTATGTTTTTCCTCAACAGTTCAATAGCGGCAGAAGTTTTGTTCATATATAAACATGTAGTTGAGGAGCAGTCCTGATAAACCACATTTTTACAGGGCAAAGTGATGTTCTCTCTGGAGAACACAGTGATGATAAATCCACTCACACATTAGAGGGGTATAATCATTTGACTTTTTCTTTTCAGGTGACTGTTATTGTATCGCTAAATCTACACTGACAATCTGATCGGGAAAACTCAAGAACTCTGTACACATAAACCCATTTACGAGACATCATATGCTCTGCATAATGATTCATAAATAACAACAATGTAGTTGTTGTGGCCGAGTGGTTAAGGCGATGGACTAGAAATCCATTGGGGTTTCCCCGCGCAGGTTCGAATCCTGCCAACAACGTCAGTTTTGGGGGCAGCAGTGGCCTAAAGGTTAGTGAAGCAAGCTCCTAGTGAGTGTGTGTATGTGCTAATTGCTAACACCTGTCAGTGTGTGTGTGTGTTCACTGCTCCAGATGGGTTAAACTGCAGCGACCTAACCTTCCCTTGGAGCTTTATAAAGTATCTATGTGGAAAAATAAATCAACAATAAGCCTGCAAAGCTACTCTCTTCTGTATACAATAAAAAATATTGTTTAGTACATACAGACAGGATAATGATGTGGTTGTATATGGCCTAACCTTGCTATCTGATATGACTTATTATAACACGTTATGTTATATCAGAGTTGAGTACGCTTCAGATTAACACCGTGCTGTTCTAGGTGGTTATATGCTGGGTGGTGTTAGGTCCTTCTGTATCCTAAACTATTTTCCATTGCCTGTCAAATCAATTTTTTTTTTTATAAGAGCATAAAACACCCAGAGGTGTTTAAAGAATACTTTTTGAAGGTTTTAAATGAGGTTCTTAAAATATTAGAGACTTTTCTGGGAGAAAAGAAAAAAAAACCCATCAGTACACTTACTCAAAACTGTGACACCATGTACAGCAATGTAAATGGTCTACAGAAACTTTAAAGGCAGTGAGATCATATCGGTAAGATTATGTGTTGATGCATAGATGACATATATAGACACACAGTTTCGATATATATGTAGGCACATTTTCTCTTTATGTTATTACTAGAATTTCCTGTGGTTTATGATTTCCTCCAAAATAGCTCACCCCTTTCTTGTCCAGTCAAGAGCCACTTCTGCTAGCATGCTTATGATCAGGGAACCACAGACCGAATCCCCGGTTGATAATTAGCCTCTACTTTGGTGAAACACGTTCTCCATCATGCACTCTTGTCTGCTCTTACATTTTTATTCAAGCAGACAGATAGATACAGCAGTATTGACTGGATCATGTATCAGTGAAGCAGTGCACTTCAAAACATCAGAATGTGATAATTGCTGTATGAGTGATGTCTTTAGTACCAGTGCATGTGTTCTTAGGACCGCATGTACATTTGAATTGGTATGCATGCTGTGCTTCACTGAAACTTGACATAACTCGACATGTTTGTTGTAAAGGGTGATTCACGTTTTGCCTTTTAAGAAGACACGAGTAAAGACTCTGTATACAGCTGTACCTCTAACCCTGAGCTTTTACAACAAAATAAGTAAATACATCAAAATAAAAACCAAACAAACAAGAAAGAAACAATGGCTCTTCCCACCTAGCATGACATTAGAATTTTTTCTTTTAAATACTCATTTGCACCAGGCTACTTTTAGCTTCCTTAAAAAGATGTTGTATGTCATGTCTCACACCTCTAAAGAAAGGACTCCAATTACTGGGGTGTGGGGGCCGGAAATTTAGTGATGCCTTAACGGTCAGTGCACTAGCCTATAATACCTGTCACCTGTCACCTACCCCCCCGTATACACATATGTGTGTGTGTGTGTGTGTGTGTGTAAACAGAGTATAGTACATACCATAAATGCAGCAAAAACATTTGTGGAGACAAAAAAGAAAGCATGAATTAAAAACAAAAAAAACAAAAACAAACACAAAAAAAAACCTAAGCATCATCTCTTCGCCTAGCTGGATCTGGGCATAGCACTTTGTCCACATCATAGGCTATGTCCTCTCTTGCAAGACAGTGAGGGAAGAGTCTTGTTGAATGAATGGTGAATCCATCCTTGCATAGACCCTACATCAGCTTGGACGCAGGCCTCCTCCATGGCTTGAATGAGGGGTATCCTGACATAGGGCTAGAGTTTGTAAACCCTCCACTGCCATGCCGAAAAAAGCTCCTCAGTGGGCTTAAGGAGAGGAGAGTATGGTGAGAGGTATTGGAGTGAAAATTGTGGATGCTGATGAAACCAGTTTAGGACCAGTGCAGATTGGAGGAGCAGTGCAGATTGGTGGAGCAGTGCAGATTCGTTGTCCCAGATGACAATGTATCTCCCCTGCTGTGCATCCATTTGGTCTTCTGCTGTGACAGTGTTGTGTGGTCTGTCCAAAAATGTGAGTATGTGTGCTGTGTTGTAAGGACCCAAGTTGGCATGGTGGTGGAGGACCCCGTTCTGCGTGACTGCAGCGCACATTGTGATGTTACTACCACTTTGGCCTGGGGCAGCCAAAATAGCTCTGTGGCCAATGTTGCATTTTTGCTGAAGACAGGTAAACTCACCTGTTGCCTTTTTATAGTGCTTATGCCTGATTTGTGAGCTTATAATTAAGCACCTAAGTGTCTGTACACCTGACAGCTGTGCTTGATCAATTGGTTCTTAAGTGTGGTATTTTGAAGGACAGTGCCTTGAAATGGCAAAGAAGTGACATCATCATGTTAGATTTCTGTGTCTAATGTAGAGAAATGTGTTTAGTGTTTTGCAAAACACTGTGTGTAGCGTGTTGCAAAAAGTGTGAGGCTGAGAATGTGCTCATAGTTGTGCTGAGGTCTGGCTGGGCTAAGGTTTTGCTCCTTGAGTGTCAGGTTTCAGTAACTGTGTCTTATTTTTAATTTTAGTGTGTGAGCAATCATAAAAAATACTGTAAAGAAGATGGGCATCACCTGGGATTAAGTACAATAATTTCTTGTATGTGAATCAGTTGCAGTGTTAAGATAAACAACTAACCAAGCAAAGCGTGTATATGGAGGTATACAAGATCTCAAAACAATGCTGTTTTTCTAAAAATTCAAAAATGCAAATCCACAGAATTAAGACATCCAAATACAATAACAATCAAAAACTCCAAAAGA
Source organism: Chanos chanos (assembly GCF_902362185.1). Taxonomy (NCBI): domain Eukaryota; kingdom Metazoa; phylum Chordata; class Actinopteri; order Gonorynchiformes; family Chanidae; genus Chanos; species Chanos chanos. The sequence goes on along the minus strand of NC_044502.1, from coordinate 4,340,717 downwards.
GATTATCCTGTATCCGACCAGTTGCTGAGCAGTATCAGCAAAAGAAGCATGTTTTACTGGTTACATTATGTACACCTGTTAATACAACGTTTTTTGAGCTTTTCATTATGAATGCACTTTGTGGTCACACGAACTTTGTTGTCACGTCACATCACATGTTGTCATCTAGTCTAATGATGAATGTATTCTGTGTCTACAGACCCCTGATATTTATCTTGGTTTATTAACTGTGGCATAAAGGCCACCTGGATCTGCTGGTCCTGTGTCCTGTTGCTGTAGTCCTGTTGTCCTGACTGTAGAGTAGATCACTCTATCCGCAGACTGGTCCTACACACACATCAGAAAACGTTATGAAAAATCACATGATGAAGAAAACATGAAAGATCTGATGAGATGTTCACTCACGTTGTCCGTTTTGGAGGATCTGTTGTTAAAAACTGTAACCTCAGCATATGTCACACAGTCCGATGTCTGACTCTTATTTTGAATGAGAAACACAATGAGAAACACAAAAGAAGACGTAGAAATGCATAGAAATACAAAGAAATGTCAAACAGTGTAAGATTTTTCATTGAAGACTGTGTCTGTTCATAAGTCAACAAACTGATTATAACTAAAGATCTCAGAGCATAATGCATGAGAAAAACTTTCATTCATAACTCCCTTATTATATATAAAAACACTTAAATGACTCAGATTGTGGTTAACGAAAGACATCGGGACTGAAAAGATGAGCTGTGTCTGAACTCTGGCCATTCAAAAAGACCACGGACACCATATCTGAGCACTGATACACAAGAGCAGCGTATACTGATCGATAACAAGAAATCACTAGATAAATAATGTTTCATTATAACTCACTCTTTCTTCCAGAGTCCTGTCAGGGTAATCTGAAATGCAACATGGCAAATTCTCATGTGAGGTCAGTTACATGCGTATTATCAGAGTGAAAAAGAGTGTGTATGTATTGCATAGCATTAAGGAAAAAGTCTTAAAAACGCGTGAGCAGTACATTTTTCATCAGCAGTAAGACAGATTCTCGGTATTCTCCTCATGAGCGCATCAAAATCGGGTAACATTGAGTTCAATTAAATACAAAAACATATAATGGTAAAGAAAGGAAGTTAAAAAAAAGAAAACCGAGGATCTACTTGTTTGTTTCTTCCATATTAGCAGAATGACAATAAGCACAAAAGCACCAAGCCCAATGACCAGACAGGGGAGCACAACCTCTGATGAGAAAAAAGAAGAAGAAAAATAAAAAGCTAAGGGGATGAGTCCGTGGATATAAATAACCGCAGAACCGATTATCATCAACACAATGCCACTGACATCTTGAGCAAGCACAATTTTCTTTTTTTTTTTTTTAACATCTTTACGTTTAGAAAATGCTTTGTATTGTGTACAGCTTCTCTACAACTTCTCTGACTTCATTTGTAAATGCTATTTTCTTAAAGAAAGATTTCCCTGTTCTTGTCAAAACCTTCAGACTGTAAATGCAAATATTGATCACATTCTTTCCTCGTTATCTGATAGTCAAATTCTTCTTCTTCTTTTGTACACGCATAGGCCTGCCTTGGACTTGGGGCGTGGTTGTTTGGAGGCCCATGGACACATGCCCCGTGAACCTGCTCAGTAACCTGTCTCTGCTGTAAAGACCCTAACAAGGTGGAGGTGAGAAATCTCTGCGGCCCCTGGAATGTTTGGAGCTTGGACCTTAATGTCTTTTTTGCAAATGAATAACAAAGGCAGTGCATAGGTGAATTTTGAATTTAACGGAAGAATTTGATCATTTAATACAAACTTAAAAGCCCAAACGCTTCTGTTAAAACGTTTAATGAAACACTACATACTTGCAGAGGATGGTGTTGAGATTTTGTCTGTAGATGACGAGTGGTTCGTGGCAGAAGATCATCCAGAAAATAAAATGAATATACATCAAACGCAGGACGTACTGTGGAATCTTCTCTACCCTGGCTGAAGTTTTGTTTGGTACGCTGCATACTATAATACATTAATACCCAATGCACTTGTATAAGACCAACATAAATGAAAAACTCACAACGGTCTGATACTGATTCAACATGTTCACGTATATGGCCCAGTTATACTCCTTATTTATCTTCTTATAACATACAGCATATGCGTTTGTGAATAGTGTATCATATATCAGTTACTTTTGAATTCAGTCAGAGCAAAATAAAAGAGGCTATGAAAATACAGTAGCAGGAAACAAATGAGCACAGGTGAAATGACTCATTTCTAAGCCGCTTTCATTTTAAACCACTGTCATTTCATTGAGTACAGTCTCCTATAGGTATATGTAGCCTTGAGCCCTACCTTCCCATTTGGTGACATGTTTGACTGAGGTCTGTATCTCCTTTCCCTTAGTCAGCTGGCATCTCCACTCTCTCTTATTGTCTTGGTCCTGGAGCTCCACAGTCAGACTGATGTTACACTGAGACAAGGGTGAGATTTTGACTGTGGGGGCATTCTGTAGATCAGCACCTGTCCCAGTCACCCAGTTCAGACTCACACTTTCAGTCCTGATGAAATCTTTACAACTTATTCCTCTGGAGTGCAATGAGCAAAAGAGGGTAACATTTCTGCCAGACGTCATCTGAGTCTTCGGAGAGTGGACTGCAGCAGAAAAGACGGAGATGACAACAAAATGATACAAATTACTTTCATTCATTGTTTTAATTTAAGTTTGACTTGGTAAAACATGAAGAGGGTGTCCATAAACCCTCACAGAGGACCAGTTTAGCTAGCCATATTCCAAATACAGGATGTGTGTGTGTGTGTGTGGGGGGGGGGGTGTCTTTGGATTTTTGTTCAGGTTTTATATTCTATATTATTGTTAATGATTTTTTAATTAATATTCATCATTCTGATGAAATGGACAAACGTTTATTCATGTCGTCGCAAATAAGTATTTTTCTTATTTGTAACGTCATCATATGATACACGTCCCATCTGATATGATGTTTAATAGCATTCTAAAACATGAATGAGTCATCTGGAAGGCACTGTCCAGCTGCCGAAAACAAAGCACTAAGACAAACGTGGACTGATAACACAGACAAACTAAAAAAAAAAAGCCATGCAGTGGATGTAAACTGATGGAGTTGAAAATAAATAATCGTAGACTAGAAAAAGGCTCATACATGATGTTATGAATCCTCAAAGGAGCTGGTATGAAGTACTATGCATACTTTCTACACGGCACTGAAAGCATAGGGCTCACATAATTCACAATGAGGTATCGACTTCCTAGAACAGTCAGGAAGGAACACATAAAACCCTTTAAATAAAGGTTCTATAATTCCTAAGTGCTGCTTAACACGTTATATGCAAATGATTCAGACAGACATACTCACTTTTGAGAACAGTCAGGTGAACAAAGTAATCCACTCCAGTTCCATTCTCGTCTTCATGTAGAGACTGTCGACAGGTGTAGTTGCCCGCATCTCGAACTTTGACTTTATTGATGTTCAGAGAGCAGTTAGGCCCCACATCCAGTCTGTCGGCTCTGTGTGTGTTTTCTGTTTTGATTTTCCCAAAACCAACCAGCTCAATAGAGCCAGAGGTTTTATTACAATAGCTCCATGTAGTTGAGGAGCAGTTCTGATAAATCACATTTTTACATGGCAGAGAGATGTTCTCTCCATATCTGGAGAACACAGTGATGTCAAATCCACTGACACCTGAGGGAATGATGAATATGAATCACTTTTTATTTGTATCAGCAAAAAACTTCAGTATATAAAAAACATATTGTGGGGCAGACACACATGCCTAACTTGGAAAAACACTCGCTGCTTTAGAAGTGGCATAGTTGTCATGACACGAAACAGTGTCCTCAGTTTGACCAGTTTCCAATGGATGTACTCTAACAGATTTCATCAACTTTAAGAGGGCACACTGTAATAATAAGATATAAAAATCTCTGCAATAATTTACAGTTACAGTGCTATCAAAAAATGAGTAGATCTTCTTATGCCAACACTTCTTAGCTGAATCCTTACCTCTAAAGAGAAAGGTTGTGGCCGTTAACCCAAGCAGAAAAATGTGTCTATATTCAGCCATAGTCTCTGTTAATCTGTCCACTACAACAGCGCTGATGCAGAATCTAACTAATAAAAGAACTTCCTGTGGTTTTTCACATCCTCTCACTCGACCAATGGGAAACTGGCATTTCAGATGATGACACAAACACCCTGTTGTTTGCATGTGTATGTTCATAGAATCACTCCCTTGCTTTCTCAGTCATTTTCAAAGCCGCTTATCCTAATTGGGGGGGGGGGGGGGGGGGGGGGGGGGGCTTTTCCCGCCTTTTGCTCTCATGAGGAACACCCTGGACAGGTTGCCAGGCCATTGCAGGGCAGACACACAGACAAACACACTCACATGCCTCATACCTAGAAGCAATTTAGTGTCTCCAATTCGCCTTTGGACTGTGGGAGGAAACCCGGAGCTCTCGGAGGAAACCCACACAGACACAGGGAGAACATGCAAACTCCACGCAGAAATGACCCTGGGCTCCCGGTCGGGAATCGAAACCCAAGACCTTCTTCTACCCACTGCGCCACCGTGCCACCTTCATAGAGTCAGTCATATGAGAAACAGTTAAAGATGCAGTTTTGTTTATTTAATAGATTCTTTTAACCAGAGCGATCTATGCAGAGTATATTTATGTTTAATGATTTTTTAATAAGTGCTGTGGTGGTTATGGATGGTCTGAGCCGATGAATGATCTGAAAATATAAATTCAGTGTTGATGTTGAATTTGATGAAACAAGTTGATCATTTGATCATTCTTATCAGCTCTTCAATTCAGGAACATCAGATACCTGAAACTTTCAAAACTGAAAACTATTTTGGAATAATTTTCAACCCAGTTTTTTGGTGTTCCATAATGTTTATATCATTACACTCATCTTCCACTGAGGTGTAAAAAGAAACAGCTCATATGTCATATATCACATCCCTAAAGAAAGCTCACGTACCACGGAAATAGAAAGGGGAGTTGCTCACTGCTGACTTCACATGCTAGTTAGAAAAGCAAAGAAAAAAGTGTTAATGACTAAATGGAATAGCTGTGTTCAAACTGTGCTGAACACTTCTCTCTTCAGTGGCCTAAACATTTGACATGAAGCTCTTTGACATGACAACCTGAAAGCTGGAAAAAAATGGTAGTTTTGGGAAAGAATGACTTTTTTGGGGAAAACTAATTACTTTTATAACCGTTCTGTGTATAAAGAGAGGATGGGTAATGAAGTATTCAGTTATCAGTGAAATCAGCATTTGCCATAAACGATCAACTCTTAGGGCAATGTGCTCGTTGTCTGCAGATTTCTGATCAAAATCAATTTAAATATCAGAGAAAGAGAGCAAAATGCATCAAATGCCCACTGTCTATCATGTACCAGGTCCTATCTCAGAGGGAAATCATGCACATGAACAATAACACGTACTACCCAACTATGTTCATGCAAGGTTTACCAGAATAATCTCAAGGGTACGAAAGTTGGGCTATAAATATCTACACAGCCAAATCAACATATCAGCAGCAGTTGACATAAAGCTAACCAGCCGCAGACAGATTATGACACCCGTCATACGTGAGAGAGGCAATGAGTCTGTTCGTGAAGCAGCTTCATACACTTAAACTGTACTCAACCCTGTCATGTATTCAAGTAAGTAACTTTCAGAGAGTTTACTGCAAAAAGAGAAACTCAAACAAACAAAACCCCTCAAAACATTCATGCTTAAAGTACATATAAAAAAATACAAAACAAAACAAAAACACTGTCTGTATCTTGATATGAAGTCGTGGCAATTATGAAGACTACACTTGTAATGGCTGCCTTTCATTCAGAGTAAGAGTTGATTAAGAATGATGGCCAAGTAAAATGACTCTACTTTTTCACAATAGGATACAGGGGCTTTATGACATCATCCTGTACAATGATACACTATAAGTCTATTGAGGACACAGCCATGGTACAACATAGCACAGCAAAGCACTGTAACTTTACTTTTGTTTTAGGTTGTTATGGAAATTGACGGGGTTTTGTGGAAAAAGAAATACTTACAAATTAAGGCATTTCATTTGCAAACCATGTGACTTACCAACAACCTTGAGAGGGGGGTTCATAATGACCTCATACATCAAAACGGATTAACTTCCTCTTCAAACTTCAATACAAAAAACACTTTCTGTATTTTTTTCTTTGTTTATGTTTCTTCTGTGGTGCATAATGGTCAATTTTTAGGGACACTAAAAATTCACAAAGGTGTATTTAATCTATAATAACACTTAATATTAGGATTAATAATTTGCCACCAAACTGATTAGGGAATGTTCATCATCCTCTCGGGTGCGAGTGGATTTGACATCACTGTGTTCTCCAGTTATGGAGAGAACAGGCCAGTCTGTAGCATGAACGTTTGTTGGTAACGTCAAAAACACTGTGCAAAATAAAGTGTCTGAGACCCTTAGGGGGTTATTGTGCTCTGTGTTTGTTCTTGAGAGGAGACTGCACTTCAAGAACCCCAGTTTGGCCCTCATCTTATTTTTTCTATTGTTTTTCTCAGCAGATATTGTGCTGCCCTGTCTGGTCAGTGGGATTGCCTTATTGGCTTATTGGCTTATTGTGCTTCTTCTAATTTGGAGGAAAAGAACAAGAAGGCGCTCCATTTTGTTTGAAGTGTCCTTTTTCTTTCCGTTAAATATTTGTATGTTGAATATAGTTAATTGTAACTTGATTTTTATGCGTGCATGAAGAAAATACCAAAAAGCTGATTTACAGCTGAAATAAAATATCTTTTTGATATATTTTTGCACCAATTTTCCATTTTGTATCACACTATATGTACACTCACTGTGAAAACAGCCAGATGATGTAACATAATGTAACGTAACGTAACGTACAAAGTACAATCAGTTTGACAATGTGCTGGATTATATTTCAGATTGCCAGAAGGGGGACTGTAATATGAAGCGTGAGTTGGGATGATTTTTGAAAATTCTAGATTTTTCTTTTCCTCCATGGAGGAGGAAAAGAATCCCTGTTATCTCGCTGTACACACTGTTTTTGTGTATTAACGTTACGCTAAAGTGAATTGCTCTTTGGATACAGTCTGTTTTACAGGCACACACAGTCAACCACCTCATTCCAAGCATATTCCAGCAGAAAGTTATGAAACTGTTTACTTTAGAACACACACAGTCTTCAATGAAAACTCTTACACTGTCTGAGACTTCTATGCAGTTCCATCAGTTTTCTTCTGAGTACAGCATTGTTAAACTCATTGTATTTCTCATTCAAAATTAGGGTCAGTGAATGGACAGTGTGACATATGCTGATGTTACAGTTTTCAACCGGGCATCTTCCAAAACAGACAACGTGAGTGAATATCTGATCATATTTTTCATGTTTTCTTCATTATGTGATTATGTGACTTTTTAACTTTTTCTGATGTGTGTGTAAGACCAGTCTGCAGATAGAGTGATCTATTCTACAGTCAGGACCACAGGACTACAGCAGCAGGACACAGGACAAACAGATCCCAGTGGCCTTTATGCTACTGTCTGTAGACACAGAATACATTCATCATTCGACTAGATGACAACATGTGATGTGACGTGACAACAAAGTTTGTGTGATCACAAAGTGCATTCATAATGAAAAGATCAAAAAAAATTCTATCAACAGGTATACATAATGTAACCAGTAAAACATGCTTTTTTACCGATACTTTTCAATAACTGGTCTGATACACAATAGGCTATTTTGGAGTTTCTGATATTTTTAATATTCTTGGCCCCATACTTAGTACAGTTTTTTTTTTATTTGCAATGTTATATACAAAGAGAAGAAAAAGCACAAAAAACACTGTCAATGATGATTGTTTGTCTGCTTTGTCATAATCTATCTATGATCTATTATCATATGCATGCAGATATAATGATAAACCTGAGGCTAAATGATTGACAGGCAACACATTTTGATTTGTGACACTGTTCTCACCTTATCATTCAATGACTGACAGAAAGTTACTCTGCTGTACTTCCACCTTTGAAAGGTTCTATGAGTTGTAAGTGTCCGTAAAACATACAAAATATGATGATTACAACATAATTTGATATCATTTTAAACTGCATCATTATCTTTACATCAAATCCGATGATATGTATCACAAATTACTTTTATAAGGGAAATAAATGAATGCTGGTGCTTGATTTGAAGAACTACAAGCATACGTTATAAAGCATTTTTTAGTCATAAGTGCTGCTCTGAGGATGAAGCTGGACAGCTTCACATTCATGCCAAGGTAAAAATTCAAATAACAGAGTTTTCATAGGCAATAGTCAAGCAATACTGATTTTGCTGAAATTTCAGAATATTTCAATGCTCTTTTAATTGTTATGTTATGTTATGTTATGTCACATCACGTCACATTACGTTACGTCATGTCATGTTACGTTATGTCACCTTATGTCACTTTATGTCACTTTATGTCATGTCATGTTACCTTATGTCATGTTACGTTACGTTACGTTACATTACGTTTTTGCTGGCTTCAAATGCAAGAAAATCAGTTGCACAGCAGATATCTGATCTGTACTTTGATGCTGAATGGGTTTCATATTGGATCTACGGATACATTCTTTTGGAGACGGTTGAACACTAGCTGGTTAAATGAAACAGTGGGTGTATTACATGTATTGGATGACAGATGTGCTATTCCTCACCCTCTCTCATTAGCACAAGAGTTATTTAGTGGAAACATTGGAGTCAAAACAAACCCCGCCTGCCAAAACAACAACAACAACAACAACAACAACAAAAATCAAATCTGGCAGAACCATGGTAAATGGTCTAACAAGAGATCTCTGATATTGTCTTTGATTATGGAGAAGTTGTGTCTCAGTATAATCTGTGGCTCCCATGCACTCAACATTATCTTGATGGTGAGAAAACAGATGTCAAATGCTGACAGGATTTGTGCTGACACAAATTGCAGTTACACACCTCCATCAGCAGAGGCTGCTATTTCTCCTCTGTCTTTTCTGACTTTTAATTCTCTACATGATCTCTTGCATGCCATTGCTTTAAAAAACACAACGATGGTTAATTGCAGCCGCTGGGTTAGGGTTAGAGATAGTACTTTTCACATAACCAATTTGGTGACATTACGCATGGTAATGAAACAACTGTGTCTTCAATTTATGTTTGGTACTGACTGTTGTGCACCCTTGTCAATACATGACACCTCTGTCATGTGATGTCTGCAGTCACAATGAAGAAGAAGATTTCAGTATTTAGAGGAATAACCTCACCACTGTATTAATGTTCTAACAGCAGCTGTAGTGTATTAGTCTTTCAATCGATAAGCCAGTCACAGCTGTAGATTGTCCTAGATAGTTGTCTGATTTTCTTAGCTTCTTAGTCACGTCCTGGATTTACTTGACTCTGTTAATTATTCAATCATGGTCCCCAAATGTATTTTTTTTTCAAGCCTGGTTTCTGTTTTGTGTAGATACCTCATGTTCACCTTAGCTTGTTTTGTGAAGTCTTTGTTTAACTTGTCTAGCGTAGGCAGTGGTTTTAGTGCTGCTGAAAATGGGACTCTCTGTTGTGGTAGATGGTGGACAGTCTGCTGAAGCATTTTCAGAGCAGAGTGTGAACCGCCTACGTGCTGAACCCCATGGGCAACATGAATTACTGCTGCATGACTTCTGCTCACCACAACCACACAGCTCTTCATGTGCAGAACACTACAATAAAACATTTTACATTTTAAGTTTCAGATCAAAAATAGCAGATTTCATGTGTAGGACAAAATATTAAGAATGTGTTTTTATGCAAGAATGTACCTTTTATTTATTTATTAAGTTTTTAGTTGTTTATTTACTCTTACAACTGCATTTTCTAACATGGTCTATTTTCAGTGCTTCTCAACTCTAGGTAATAGGAGAATGAAAGATGATTATTAACATGGGAACTATTTTTTAAAAAAGGTACGTACACTGAAAATGAGCATGTTGTGCATCGTGCTTCCTAAATGAACAAAAAATGAGAACAGGCCAAATGATCCAGCCATACCGTCAAACCCACCGTATTCTGTTACTGTGAGGTCTCACAATAATGACCATGCATTATCACATCCCCTCTGCTGTGTTTCACACGTTAGATATGTTTTTAAAACCACCATATATCCCCCCCCCCCCCCACACCATATCTCTGAGGGCTTTATTTCTCATTATTTCAACCCCATGTCTCCTGAGAGATATGAATTATGAGTTATGTTTTAATAACCATCAAACCTTATGCAGTGTTTCCTTCAGTATTCTCTGTCCAGTCTGAGGACATGTTTATGTAGTTGTCTATGCTGTGGATCTAAGTGACTCAGTGAATTACCCAGGCATCATTGAAACTTGTCTTCTGTTACATAATGTGATTTTTTTAAAAATAAAATAGCTCAAATCAAGATTTGACATACATATTTAATTGTGAGCGTTTTCTATTTATCCATGTCTTTATTGTTTCAAGTTTGACCTAATATCTATAAATCACATAAATATGTTAATTACATATTCTCATCTGCACTGCAAAACTACAGCGCCTAATGAGTATTTACTGAAACTAACACTGGATGAGTTATTAGCACTTCAGTCTCATGTCTGGCATTCTCACATACACACAAAAAGCTGCAGCTCTTGTTAGAAGTTTTCTATTGGACAGTAGTGAGGAAGTTACAAACCACAGGAAATTCTCATACTTTAGTCACAAACGGCATCTGTTGTTGGTCAGAGGTTAAAGTCAGAGACCATGGCTTATCATAGATGCACAAACCTGCCAAAACTGATGATAATAAGTGCTCTCTTTATGGGTAAGAAACTGTTTTTTTTTTTTAAAGGTAGTTTTCTCACTGCAGCATTTGTAGGACGCACAGGTTATTTACTATAATTGCTGATTGGCCGACATATAGTTAATGAACCTACACCAATTGTTAATATTGCACTAAAAAAAGGTTGAGGCGCCAAAGTGTCTACAAGGTCAAATTATGTCGTCTGTCACATAACATTAACATTTTGTTTGTTAAAATCTGAATATGCTTGTGGGATCTTTTAAGTTGTACAGCAGGTACACACAAACAAGTGAAATATGATAAAACTCAATAACTATATTCTGTACATCCGTCCATGACTATGGCTGATTCTCCAACACAACAGAGATGATGAAATGAATAAATGAATAAATGTAATACAGAAGAATGTTAAGAGCCCTGTACATTCAAGGTAGTCCAGTGAACTCTAGTGCCAGCCAGTAATGACAAGTGATATGAGAGGAGAATGGAGAGCCTCTGATTAGCGATGTGGTGGATTTCTTAGATCCACTGGTGCAATGTACAGTCATTGTGACTATTGTAACATGCTTGTGCTGGGGAGAAAAGGTGTATTAGCAACAGTTACACTCTGACTGATGAGACATAGGTCATTTTGAGGAAAGAGAGGTTACCTCCAGTTTTGGAATTGAGATAAAAGTGCTCATCTCCTACGTTACGCATAGTAAACTGGTTTCCTGTAGGTCCCACACAGGCTGACATTATTGAAAAAAACTGTCCACTGGTTAGCTGAGGTGGATGTCTGTGACTGCAATATTTTATGAGACCTACACTCAGACATATGTAAAGTGTATCGTGAGAAGAATTCTCGGCGTGGTTAATTAGATATGCCTGTGCATGCATGCTGGGTAACCACAACACTCTTAAACATTCAAAATCTATTCATGCAGACAAATGAGGCAGTATATTTATGTGTAGTATATATCTCTCTCTCTCTCTCTCTCTCTCTCTCTCTCTCTATCTTTATATATGTGTGTGTGTGTGTGTGTGTGTGTGTATCTATCTATCTGTATAGACAGATAGATAGATAGATAGATGAGTAGACAGAAAGATAGATTATATGTATAAAATCTGTCTTCACACTGTCAAAGCTAGGGAGAAGGAGTGAAAGATCCTCCTTTTTCATTACCACACTGGTCAGTTTCCTCAAACTTTACTGTACGTAATGAGTTAAGTAACATTTACAGGCCCTGTGTCATGATTGCCATCATACATTTAGCATTCTGTGTTTTGAATTTCATTGTGAGGTTGTATGTGAGATGTGGTTTGTGGGGTGAAGTTTGTGGGGTCATCATCTTTCAAACACTATACTAATGAAATTAAAGGGGGGAAGAGTTTAATGTCAAGAACTTCAGAGGTGCTTAAATGACATTTCTACAGTGAAATAATTTCTCACAGTCAGATGTATTGTCTGAAGAAAAAAGAACTATTCTGAGTTACTGCATGAGGTATAGTTAAATAAATTAAACGTTTAGAGTCAGATTTTATATCTATACAAATGAGTGGACAAATAAGCAAACAAACAAACAAAAAAACTTAAATTTAAGCAATCATTTATATTCTATTCTGTAAAATATTAACGTTTAATAAATATAAAATCAATGTAAGAAACAGAGGGATGAGTTGATGAAAGATTAACTGATGTCATTAAAGGAAATTCAAATTTCATTAAAATGCGACTGATGTTTATCATCCTCTCAGGTGTGAGCGGATTTGACATCACTGTGTTCTCCAGTTATGGAAAGCACATCTCTTTGCCCTGTAAAAATGTGGTTTATCAGAACTGCTTCTCAACTACATGGATCTATAACAACAAAACCTCTGGCACTATTGAACTGGTTGGTCATGGGAAAATCAAACCACAGAACACAGACAGAGCTGACAGACTGAGTGTGGGGTCTGACTGCTCTCTGAACATCACTGAAATCAAAGCTCAAGATGCTGGACTCTACACCTGTCAACAGTTTCTACATGAAGTTGGAGGTAAAACTGGAGTGGATTACTCTGTTTACCTGACTATTCTCAGGAGTGAGTATTTCTCTATGAATTATGAGAACACTATGCTTACAGTGTCATTTAGAAAAAAAAGAGAGTTTGGAAAAATGATCTACACAAATCTTCATATTATGCTGCACGAAGATTGCAGAACATCTTTATACAACACAGTAACAACATCTGTCTCATCTGTGATTTAACTTTTGAACAATATGAAGTCTTACAATGTCAACTTATTCAGACCTGCTGACAAAAAACCCTCAGTATTTTTATTGTCATTTTTTTACTCCCTTCTGCTGTAGTCCACCCATCCCTCAGACAGACTGAGATACAGACTGGGACAACTGTGACTCTCTACTGCTCCCTGCACTCACAGTACAGACAGTGTGATGATCTAGTCAGGACTGAAAGACTGAGACTGAACTGGGTGAGTGAGACAGGTGCTGATCTACAGAACACCTCCACAGTCAAAATCTCACACTTGTCTCAGTGTAACATCAGTCTGACTGTGGAGCTCCAGGACCAAGACAATAAGAGAGAGTGGAGATGCCAGCTGTCCAAGGAAAAGAAGATACAGACATCAGTCAGCCATGTAACTAGATGGAAAGGTAGGATGTTAAATAATGTAATCATTTCCCCCAGCATAGACACACCATACATACACACACATGCACACGCACACACACACAAACACACAGTAAGAGTGAGTGAGAGAGAGAGAGAGAGAGAGAGAGAGAGAGAGAGAAACATACTAAAACAAAGAAAATCTAGTGAAAACAGTTTCCAAACAGTTCCTGTGTTTAAGCTATTGTTGTTTTTTCTCACACACAACAAGAGATGGAAACTCTTTTGCGACAGAATGACTCGGTTGTGATCGCACGTCTTCTAGAAAACACTTCACAGATCCTATTCCTTTTAACAGTATTCATTAAACTGTCATGTCTGTTCATTAATGTTCAGATAAAATACACTAGTCATTTGATCATAAACCATACAGATATTTTGTGATAAAATGTAATTATAGTAAATGACGCTTTAAAAAAAATTTTCCCTCCCCAAATATCCTCTGTTTTCAGATTTTTGAGACTGAATGTTTTCGGGTCTCTAAGCACAACTTAATTTTACATAAAGCAAAGAAGAGCAAACAAATAACACATTCTTTAAAAAATGATTTCATTTATTTAAAGAACAAAGTTATCTAACACTGGCTAACTGTAATTGGCCCTAAGTGAAGCAGTGATTGTCCCCTTTTTAAATCCATCCAGTTGAAGGGTCATGCAACCAAACACAGCCAGGCTTCATTACTGCCAGTCCTGCTCAATGTTAACCTGTCTTATGTAAATGTAAAATGTAAATCTCTGTGATCGCACACACACTGTGAACAGTGAGCAGTGAATTTGTTCTCTGTATTTAACCCATCCAACACACCAGTGGTGAACACACACACCAGACGCAGGAGCAGTGGGCAGCATTCCTTGCACCCGGGGAGCATTAAGGTTAAGTGCCTTGCTCAAGACTTGGGCACACGGCCGAGAATCGAACCTTTTTGCCGTGAGGCAGCAGCGTTTTTACCTTTATCATCAGAGTAAAGATTTAACAGGCACACTGTGCCATGATCAAATAATATTCCTGAAGAGAGAAAAAAAGTTGTATCAGTCTGGAAAGGGTTACTAAGTCATTTTTAAGATTCTGGGACCCAACCAAACCACAGTGAGAGTCATTATCTCCAAATGGTGAACACACACACACACACACACACACACACACACACACACACACATGCACATAGAGTTACAAACACATGCAGACACACAGAAAAAAACAACATGCCGTAACAAGAAAAGATTGATGGGGGAAAAAGTTTCAGGAGTTTCCACATTTAATATATTGCTGGTCTTTTTTTTCTCCCTCACACGTAAAACAGAGGAAGTGAAATCGCCGAGGACGAAAAAGGAGGAATTAACCACTCAGTGTCACAGAAACCGGGTGACAACTCCTGCGCCTCCATATAGCACAAGTAAGAAAGCGTATTTTCTTTATAGCATATGCCACTCTCAAGAAAGGAAACATAATAAGATATTTTATTTAGCTAATTGTGGCACAGCACAACTGCACTCATTCTGAGCTCTAGTCGGCCAACTGTAAAATTACATCACACTCTTCAAACCACACACAAACACAATCTAGGCAGTGAACGTTTGCATATCCAGTGGCTTTGTGCAGAAATACCCACAGTCACTCAAGGCTGTTTCATTCCAAGGAGTTGTGGGGCTGATATTGTATGCCATTATATCCAAGAGCTTCATTTAGTATGTAACACTGATACTTTATGGTGGATTCAGATGGAACCAGAAACACAGGGCATTTCCTATATGCAAGTAAGAAACTTCTTAGTATGAAAACCCAACAACGTGCATTCAGAGATAATGATCACAGCTTCAAATGTTATGTGAGTGGGAAAGGCACTGTAAAGAGAAGGAAGTCTTGTAAACGTGATACGGTCTCATTTTCATTTGCTGCCTAATTATGCGACGATGAGATTCACCTATCATGTTACTTACCACGAGTGCTTCACCTGCCAGTGCTGTCTGCTGGGTCCTAGAGCCCTACAAGTTACATAATCTTCACCTGTCTATAAGTTATACTTGGAATTCCATCAAGAAGTATATCTGTTACTGACACGGGCTGTGGTTCTCAATTCCAGTCTTGGAGAACTATATAACAGCACAATGTTTACTCTAAGCCAGTATTATAATCCTGATTCATCTTATTACTGAACAGTTATCTTGTTACTTCAACTAGGTATTCTGGTTTGGGACATTACCTAAAATGTGCTATCTGCAGTGTCCTTAGGGTGACAGTTGAGCGACACTGTTGCACAGCAAGTATAGAGGGATAAAGTGAATGATTATGTTAGCAGCAGAAAAAGACACATACACATACACACACACACACAGACACACACACGGAATCTGAGCTACAGAGCACATAAGTTTCTCAATACCAAAAATTAAATGTTGAATTGAACCAGGGACTGCATCTTTGAGGTGAGAGTAAGATATATAACTAATAACTGTAAGTAAGTTAATCAATAACTGTGTAATTAGTGTCTAACACTCATACCAGATAGACAGGTGGATACTGAGAGCTATATTTAATCATAAACTTCATGAACTACTGAGACATACAACATGAAAATTGTTCTGTAATGACACTTCCAACATAACAATTCTGTGTAGAATTCTTGTCCTTCAGTTGACCCTCTGGCTGCTTCTTCAGTCGAGACATTAACATTCACACTTGCTGTATGAAAAATATTCCTCTATCAGCACTAATCAGACACTGCTCACCTAACTGATTATATTTAAAAAAAATACATTTTGTATGTAATTACTTTTTTTTCTCCCACATGTAACACATGTTGAAATTCTGTCATTGGGAAACTCACAAAAGCTGTGTGTGGAATGCATCTAGAGCACTGTGTTATTGTGATAAACTCACCCACAATCAATTTTGGAACATATCTTGCATGCCCTTATAAGTATATAACAATTTGTATTTAACATATTGTATATCTTTATCAGTCTCAATCTCTCAAGTCCCTCTCAGCAGATATTCATCCCACTGCATCCTCATTTCCACTGGTTGCTGGTCTGGTTGCTGGAGTGGTTGCTTTTATACTTGTTGTCCTTCTGCAAGTATGTAAGCCATGAAAAAGTAAGTACAGGACAACCCTTTTCTCTTCACACTGATATAAAGGTAATCCAAGCATTTCAGTATTTAGAACATGAAAGTAATTCTGAATGTGTCGATAGGGTTTATATAAAATAGACAGTTAGCCGTTTAGATTGCTGGGTGGTTTGCATCTTTTTATCACATATTAATAAAGACGTGAAAAATAAATAATGAGAAACTTTGGGATGCAATTAACTGATTACCAGGATTATTAATCTTAAACTAGTAACAATGACATTATAATTTCATTTAACGTGACAGCCAGGAAGTTATTGCAGATGAAATTATATGAACTAACTTGATTTCGTCTTGACATTTTGTTCTTGCTGATTTAGGCTGCAGTTGTTTTTTTGGGGGGATGTTTGAACCGGGGCTTTTTTTGGTGACATGGGATGGTTGCCATCTAGAGCACTTTCAGAGTGATATGTAAACCACTGATAAGCCTATTTCTGTGTGAGAAACAATGAGACTTGACTTCATCTCAGCATAGTATCAAAGCTCCTGTCTGCTATTGGCCATACACCAGGGACGGGACCAGAGGGGAGGGCTTTAGAGATTTGACCCCCAGGTTCCACCCAAAAGTCTTAGTCTGTGATTGGCCATCAGCCAGGTTGAAGGTGGGACTGCCACCCTTGAATGAATCAGTGCTCCACTTGGGCCACCCCAGTCAAAAAAGCCTAGAATCACCACTGGCCATAGAATGATTAGATTAGATACTGTGGTCAGATCAAACAGAGACGTTGGTATCTTTTTTTATTGGGGAAAGCAGAGCATGCTAATGGTTTCAGCTAAACTAAGATTACACTCAGACCACAGTATGAAGGTATAGCTGTCAAGTGTTGTGATGTTGATGATGAACTCTGAGTTAACACTGACAATTTTGCTGAATTTAATTTCAGGGTGTTGTATGCGGACTCAGAAACCCACAGTGAGTAGAGAAACAACGATCTTTAAAAAAAAAAAGACTTGACATTTCTTGTCTCTACATATATTGATTATGTATAAACAGTGTATATGTACTCTTGTGATGTTCTGACAATATAATATTTTCTGACTTTTAAATGCTTTGTTTTAAGGGTCAGAATGCAGACAGTAAAATGAAGTATTTAGTAAGTTCACCTTAGTTAAAGTTTTGAATTTTATTTATTAATGTTTTTCCATGGTTGCCTCCATTTTTATTCATGTATTTAATTACTTATTGAACTTTTACTATACATTTGTCAGGTTTAGCCAACACTCATTTACAGATGTGATAAGTCCTGAAACTGAATGTTGGGTTAGCATTTAGACTTGCAGAGTGTGATTGCACATTAAGCTACAAATATAAATATTACATTGAATGGAAAACTGTTCCTGAACTTTAGGGCCAGGGAACAGATATGACCTATGTTGAGGTGACCTATACTGAGGTGACTGCCGTCAACAGCGCATACTCCAAAATGCCAGATGTGAGTGAATGTATCTGTCACGTTTTATCGTGTTTTCTTCAGTACAAGCCATGTCCTCGCTCATGTTATTTCTCATCCAGCCTGCAGATAAAGTGACATACACCACAGTCAATACCACCAGGCAGGACAGAGGATACACCAAAAATGTTTAAGAGACATTGTGTTATTTAATTGTTAAGGGTGTTTAGATATGCAATAAATACCAGACAATGTGGTATGGTGTCCATATGACTCATTCGCAATGAAAAATGATCAGACGTTTTCTTGTGTAGTTGAAGGTTTTTGACAATTGTTCGAATGCAGAATAGTGGTTTTGATACTATTTTATTCATATTTGATAGTGAGTTCTTCTGTGTTCCCGGAGGAAAAATAACCCATGCTGTGATATTGTAAATACATTTTTCTCTCTTTCTCATGAAGTATGTAATTGCTTTTCACAGTTTTTTTTTCTTCACTGCTCTGAATTGAATTTTTTTTATGCAAAAGATGATTTAATTACTGCAGTATCTATCATCATCCACAGGTGTTTAGCACTGATAGCCTCATTTACAGTAAGGCCTCTAATCACTTTGTAACTTTCACACATGCCCTTGATAACTTAACGTGGCATTTATACCTGTCCAGTCTTACAGACTGATATTATGCTGTGTTTTCACTGTTCCCATCTTTGAGCACTTCCAGAAATTGTTATCAGTTATGTCATTACCTTTCAATAAACTCCAGAACTACATGTCATAAATTGTTTTTAATACATAGATCTGCAAACATGTATCACAAATAATTTAATTACTGAAGATAGCACATAACCTATGTTTTACATTTAAGAGAATGTTGGCACTTGATAATTGATATGTGACGATCACAGAAATAAAAGGAAATATCAGTTAAATGCTGTCCATCCAATGGACCTCAGTACGTGAGTTTATCTCGCTCTTATCTTCTCTTTGATTTAGAGGGTTGAATCTCATTTGGAAACTGTAGCTATGAACAAAATCAGGGCATCAGGATCAACGGAAAACAGACGTTTATATTTGACGGAGTTTGTGGGAATGCATCAGTACTGTGATTGCAATTTCATACTCTGTTCACTAGAGGCCACTGTTTCATATCCTCAAGTCATCATTTTGATGTTTCATGTAATTTGTCGTATGACGCTTGTTTAAAAAAAAAAAAACACAAACAAGGTTGTATGAAGAAATAGATTAGTGCTTAAGTTTAGGGTTTTGGGTTAAAGATAGCGATAGTGACTCTTCACACAACCGTTCTGGCAACATTTCATATGAAGGGGATGCGTCTCAGTCTTGAGTAAGGATCGATGACACTTAAAGCAGATATTGGAAATTTAAACAGAAAAACTGGTACTCTTATTAGACAGAGACACAGAAGTTTTTGAGTGATGTTCCTGACTGTAAGTGATGGCTCAACAATCACAATCCCAAAAGCTAAGCCTACGATCCGATCACATTCATGACCTCGAGAAAAAAAATGCTCATTCGATTATATTTCCAGCGGGGGACTTTAACCACTACTGCATGAAAGCCGGTCCACCAATGCATCACTAGCTGATCTGCTTCCCAATGTGTGAAGAGAAGTTCCTGAACCAGGACCACACCACCATTAAATCTAGATGACCCTTAGACCACGGGTGTGCCCGATGGCTGTGTACAAACAGCAGGAAGAGACACGGGGACCTGGGAGGTTGCAGGATATGGAACTGGAACTTACAGTACTGCAGGTGTTTTGACAGGAACTGCAGAGAGGGAAGGAACTGGAACTTCATGTGGCAGTTGTGTTTTGACAGGAACTGCAAAGAGGGGAAGGTACCAAGACTTTAGCATGGACATCTGAATTAGTGTTTTGACCTTGCTGAATGAGCTGATTAAGATGGGCTGTGCAACAAGGAACGCTGGAATGGTGGCTCCGCACTTGAGAGACTGGACGCCAGTGCAGGAATACCTTTAATCCAAATAGTGATCCAAACGCAAAATCAAAAATAGGCAGGATCCAATACACAAATACAGGCTACTGAAGGGAAGGCAAACTGAGAAGTCAGGTAACAGGCTATGGTCAATAAACAGAAAGCTCCACTAAGAGCAGGGAGTTTAGAAAGCAAGCTAAATAGAACAGGAACAAGGAGTAGGACAAATAGCTAAACCAGCTACAGGGAAGCTAGCTGGAAAAGCACGGCACAGTACAATTAACTCGTGAGTGACTTCGCGGGGGTGCACAGGAAAGCACAGAGATATATATTTACACATAGACACCATGAGAAACAAACCAAAGACAGGTTTTTGTGGAAAAAGAAATACCTACAAATTAAGGCATTTCATCTGCAAACCATGTGACTTACCAACAACCTTGAAAGGTTAGTTCAAAATGACCTCATACACCAAAATGGATTAACTCCCTCTTCAAACTTCAATACAAAAAACACTTTTTGCATTTTTTTCTTTGTTTATGTTTCTTCTGTGGTGCATAATGGTCAATTTTGAGGGACACCGTGGTGTATTTAATCTAAAATAATACTTAATATTAGGATTAATAATTTGCCACCAAACTGATTAGGGAATGTTCATCATCCTCTCGGGTGCGAGTGGATTTGACATCACTGTGTTCTCCAGTTATGGAGAGAACAGGCCAGTCTGTAGCATGAACGTTTGTTGGTAACGTCAAAAACACTGTGCAAAATAAAGTGTCTGAGACCCTTAGGGGGTTATTGTGCTCTGTGTTTGTTCTTGAGAGGAGACTGCACTTCAAGAACCCCAGTTTGGCCCTCATCTTATTTTTTCCATTGTTTTTCTCAGCAGATATTGTGCTGCCCTGTCTGGTCAGTGGGATTGCCTTATTGGCTTATTGGCTTATTGTGCTTCTTCTAATTTGGAGGAAAAGAACCAGAAGGTGCTCCATTTTGTTTGAAGTGTCCTTTTCCTTTCTGTTAAATATTTGTGTATTGAATGTAATTAACTGTTACTTGATCTTTATGCACGCATGAAGAAAATACCAAAAATCTGACTTACAGCTGAAATAAAATATCTTTTTGATGTATTTTGGTGCCAATTTTCCATTTCGCATTACACATCACTCTATATGTTTTCTTCATCATGTGATTTTTCATAATGTTTTCTGATGTGTGTGTAGGACCAGTCTGCAGATAGAGTGATCTATTCTACAGTCAGGACCACAGGACTACAGCAGCAGGACACAGGACCAGCAGATCCCAGTGGCCTTTATGCTACTGTCTGTAGACACAGAATACATTCATCATTAGACTAGATGACAACATGTGATGTGACGTGACAACAAAGTTTGTGTGACCACAAAGTGCATTCATAATGAAAAGCTCAAAAAAACGTTGTATTAACAGGTGTACATAATGTAACCAGTAAAACATGCTTTTTTACCAATACTTTTCAACAACTGGTCTGATACACAATAGGCTATTTTGGAGTTTCTGATATTTTTAATATTCTTGGCCCCATACTTAGTACAGTTTTTTTTATCTGCAGTGTTATATACAAAGAGAAGAAAAGGCACAAAAAACACTGTCAATGATGATTGTTTGTCTGCTTTGTCATAATCTATCTATGATCTATTATCATATGCATGCAGATATAATGATAAACTTGTGGCTAAATGATTGACAGATTAAAGATTTTGAATTGTGACACTGTTCTCATCTTATCATTTAATGACTGACAGAAAGTTACTCTGCTGTACTTCCACCTTTGAAAGGTTCTATGAGTTGTAAGTGTCCGTAAAACATACAAAATATGGTGATTACAACATAATTTGATATCATTTTCAATTGCATCATTATTTTTACATCAGATCTGATGATATGCATTACAAATTACTTTTATAAGGGAAATAAATGAATGCTGGTGCTTGATTTGAAGAACTACAAGCATGCGTTATAAAGCATTTTTTATTCATAAGTGCTGCTCTGAGGATGAAGCTGGACAGCTTCACATTCATGCCAAGCTAAAAATTCAAATAACAGAGTTTTCATAGGCAATAGTCAAGCAATACTGATTTTGCTGAAATTTCAGAGTATTTCAATGCTCTTTTAATTGTTATGTTATGTCATGTTACGTTATGTCACGTTACGTTATGTCACCTTATGTCACTTTATGTCACTTTATGTCATGTCATGTCACCTTATGTTATGTCATGTTACGTTACGTTATGTTACGTTACGTTTTTGCTGGCTTCAAATGCAAGAAAATCAGTTGCACAGCAGATATCTGATCTGTACTTTGAGTTATACAGTGGAAACAGAAGAGTACAGAGAGTTAGACATGCCAAATTTGGAGTGAAAATAAACCCCGCCTGCCAAAACAACAACAATAACAACAACAACAAAATGGCAGAACCACGGTAAATGGGCAGGTCTAACAAGAGATCACTGATATTGTCTTTGATTATGGAGAAGTTGTGTCTCAGTGTAATCTGTGGCTCCCATGCACTCAGCATTATCTTGACGGTGAGAAAACAGATGTCAAATACTGACATGATTTGTGGTGACACAAGTTGCAATTACACACCTCCATCAGCAGAGGCTGCTATTTCTCCTCTGTCTTTTCTGACTTTTTTTTTTTTTTTAAATTCTCTACATGATCTCTTGCATGCCATTGCTTTCAAAAACGCACCGATGGTTAATTGTAGCCGCTGGGTTAGGGTTAGAAATAGTACTTTTCACATAACTAATTTGGTGACATTACGTATGGCAATGAAACAACTGTGTGTTCAATTTATGTTTGGTACTGACTGTTGTACACCCTTGTCAAAATGTGACTCCTCTGTCATGTGGTGTATGTAGTCACAATCATAAAGAAAATTTCAGTATTTAGGGGAATGATGGGAAACTTTGGCATACAAGTTTGACATTTCAAACCATTTTCCAGTTTCTTGTAGATAGTCTTAGTGTTACGAGTTTTGTAACAAAACGCGCAGAACCAACCTTGTCTATACAATCCTCCATACGAGGCAATGGAAAAGAATCAGGTTTGGTTACTGCGTTCACTCTCCGGTAATCAGTGCAAAACCTCACGCTTCCGTCAGGTTTAGGCACCAGGATACAAGGAGAACTCCACGAACTAGAGCTAGGCATAGCAAACCCATTTTCCAATAAGTACTCGACCTCTTTTTGCATCATGGTCACACATAGGGAGCATGTAAATAGAGAATAGGGGAGGGCCAAGGACTGACCCCTGAAGTACACCATAGTTAAGCTCACGGTATTCAGAGGTCACATTATAATAGTGGATACACTGCTTTCTCTCAGAGAGATAAGAAGATTTAAACCAAGAGAGTGCCAGGCCACGAATGCAAATTTGATTTTCCAGGCGCTTTAACAATATAGTGTGATCGACTGTGTCAAATGCTGCACTCATGTAGGTGTAATTGCAGTCCTAACACAGGGACACCAGAAGATGTAGGTGTGATAGGATTAATAAATCAGTCTCATAAAATTTATTAACCATTAATTTGGGTGTTCAATATTTTATTAATTAAACAACCAAGATCAATGGGATAAGCTAGCTGTAACACTGTGCTACAGTGTTAGAGAGTATTGCAGTACTTATGTATTACAATTACACTACTAACTCCATAACACTCATGAACAACCAGATTGGTGAAGGTAATTGGGAGTGCTTTGATGGCAGAGGTTGGCATTCAATGAATACTGTGGCAGAAACAGACAGGACAACAGTTTATTTCAATGATACTATTTATTAACACAATCACTACTACTTGACAAACTAATACTGATATGGTACAATCAATAATCAGCAGCAAATAGAACGATCAAAGGGTACATGGTAACAAAATAGTGATGAGTCTATGTACAGGTATTCAGTGTAGGACTGAATGAGTGTTAGACCAGAGATGAGTGAGTGTGTGTGTGTGAGAGAGAGAGAGAGAGAGAGCGCGTGCGGGTATGTGGGCGTGTGCCCAGCTGCGCGCTGAAGAGAGAGGGAGGAGTTCTTTAGAGAGAAGCTGTGCGCAGGCGCACAGAAAAGAGGAGGAGGAGCGAGGGAGAGAGGCTGTGCGCATGTGCACAGCAAGAGGTAGGCGTGGTATGAGGATTTAGTGCGCGAGCGTGCATGCTAGGCACCAACTAGACTGGGGGTGGCACCGAGAAGCGCATGTGTGCGAGAGACCAAAGAATGTCTAACTTGAGAGCTAGTCTCAAGTAAGTAGGCCCTAAACTCAACAACTCTACCCAACCCTTAAGTCACGCTGCAATCCCAATGATGGAGGTGTGCAATCAGAAAAAGGGAGTTAGAGAGAGAGAGAACGCATGCCAGATCTATCCTTCATTAGTTGTGACCAAAAGAAAATAGCAAACGGCTAAAAACCGCATCGAATATGAATTACAGTGTGTACATTTAAATCATAAAAGAATTCAAATAACAACACTTCCTTCACGTTAACTGCATGTAATCTTAATACTAAAGTATGCCCAGATGCCAGCCTTACTTGGAATAGCTCATTGCGTAGCGACCGAAGGTGCGTCTTTGGTAGTCTGATGAGCAGTGCAATTCGCAGGTCCAGAGAGAAGTTCCTTTCCTTGTCACTTGAAGACCTTCGGGGCTTGGTGGCTCGTACGATGATCTTGAAGGGTTCTTGGTTTAGTTAATCGACGTTTAAAGAAATAAAAAGGGATCCGGTCGCCTTTTCTTCCGTCGAATACTGTGCGTTACAGTGTAACTAGCCGGTAGAAGTTAAAGTTGCAACTGCGCGAGAGAAAGTAAATTAAACTTTGGTTGTACAAATGTCTCGCTTCTTTGTTACGCTGTCCTTTTCTTCGGCAGAGAAAAGAGACACCCGCTGCTAGCGAGCTGCTGCTAGAGCGAGCCGCTGCTAGGGAGTTGCAGAATTGCGGGGCTGGAAAGGAGCTGGAAAAGAGAGCTAGAGTTTGGAATTTTCCGCGGTTTTATGGCGAAAATTGCGTCATCGCTGTATCTGGTATCTGCTGTATCCAATACCGTTACAGTGAAACCTGAGAAGATGGGTACAGATTACCCATGCGGTCAAGCAGGGAATTATGGGTAATATGTTCTACGACCTGACGACCCTTACACTCAGATCAAGAAGCTTAAGAATTTAGGTGTCACCACTGACCATGGCTGGTAAGAGATCATTAGTCACTCTAGCTAGCACAGTTTCAGTAGAATGAAAACACCTGAAGCCTGATTGAAATACTTCAAACAAATTGTTGGAGGATATATCAGCCAATAATTATTTAAGGCTTTAGGGTCAAGGTTGAGTTTTTCAAGTAAAGGCCTGATCACACCTGTTTTAAAAGTGGAGGGTAAAACACCAGACTGAAGCGGCATATTTAGAAGGTTTAGCATTGTTGGGCTGATGACTGAGAAAAGCTCTGTGTTAAGTTTAGCGGGTAGGGGGTCAAGGAGGCAAGAGGCTGGTTTAGCAGAGTGCACCAGTTTGGACAGTGCGTCTTGAGAGATAGGGTTAAAGAGTGCACATAATGATTTGTACCTGTGTTTGTATCTGTTCTTTGTCAGATTGTGACCATGTGTTTCTCTGCGCCTTTCTTTGTTAGTTTGCCACCTGTTACTCTGACCGAGTAAACCTTGACCTGTTTTTGCCAAACAGTAATTAAAAATCAGTAATTAGGGATTGATAATGGTTTACATCCTTTGAGTAGCTACCCCAACACTGATTATGAACTGTTCTTTTAAATGATCAGTGTTTTATGCTGTATATTTAATTGGCATTGTTTGATTGCAGAATGAAATTTCACTGGGGGTGAATTCCACCTTTCCTTTCAGTGCACTGATAAAGCTATGGTGTAGAATTTATACTTAGTGAAATTATAATGATAATTTTTGCTGAATTACAAGTGCTGACTGTTACTTAGCACTCACACACAAAGCAAACAAGAGATCTTACCGGTGATTCATATGCTCGTCTAATTGAGCCAAAAGTAAGTAAGTGACAAGCCACAGGAAATACTGGTATAAAAAGAGAAAGGCTCCTCTCCTGTTGATCAGAGGTTGAAGGGAGCCACAATGGCTGGTGCTGTTCTTTTGTGTCTCACTCTCATAATCCTTCTCCTACCAGGTAAGGAACCTGCTAAAAAATACCACTTTTGTGTATTTTAACTGAGGTAGAGTGAGGGATCATAGCAATCGTCCTTCCTGCTCTTGAACTGAAGACTGTAGTGAAGCTGACCAGGGTGTTTTCACTGTTGCTGTGAACAGGGATATGTAAGCACTTCTTTCCGCAAAAGGTACATGAAATGAAACTCAAATTAAGGAGGTATTTCTACAGCGTATATAAACCATTTATGTTTTGTAAACTGCATTTTCACTGCATTTTGGACAATTACATTTCAGTAATTAGAGTATAACAGAGAGAGATATTATAAATGCACAGATTAATACAAATGTAAGCCATAACATCAGTGTTGACTGCCAAAATCTATAAATAATTGTTATTGGTCCTCATATGAATAAAACTTTTAAATGTTTAGATGTTTGAACGTATTATAGAAATGTACCGAATGAAAGCATGAATTGATTACAAAGATTATAATGATTTGGCATGACACTGATGACATGAACATTTTATTAAAAAAGTGACTATGTTTATCATCCTCTCAGGTGTGAGTGGATCTGACATCACTATGTTCTCCAGTTATGGAGAGAACATCACTCTGCCCTGTGAAAATGTGGTTTATCAGAACTGCTCCTCAACTACATGGATCTATAACAACAAAACCTCTGGCACTATTGAATTGGTTGGTCATGGGAAAATCAAATCAGAGAACACAGACAGAGCTGACAGACTGAGTGTGGGGTCTGACTGCTCTCTGAACATTCATAAAGTCAAAGTTCGAGATGCTGGACGTTACATCTGTCAACAGTTTCTACATGAAAGTGGAAATCAAACTGGAGTGGATTACTCTGTTCATCTGACTGTTCTTAAGAGTGAGTATTTCTCTGTGAATCATGTGAACACAGTGGAACTTGGAAATCAAAAGTTATTTTTGATTAAGAACAGGGTTCTTCACAAGAAGAACCCCATAATAACCTACAGGATGGCTTTGCAACATTTTTATACAACATTTGATTGGAACCTTTTTCATCTTCATGTCATTTCTAAATATTATGTGAATATGATGGTTTCAGTGTAATTGAATAAAGGATAATCTGTAATCTGAAAGGATATACACAAGTATTTAGAACTCCTCAGATGAAGACATCTGTAACCTTGCGGTGAAATTTTCATGGACTCCATTGGACAGGTTATGAAGATTTATGTAGACCCCTTCATGTGAATTTGTGCTTTTTACCTTTTTTTTATTTGTTTTGCATTATTTTGCACTGTAAAATCACACACAGGATATAAAATGTCTATTGAACGAAGCCTCACCATATTCCTCTTTTGTACTGTAGTCCGCTCATCCCTCAAACAGACTGAGATACAGACTGGCACAACTGTGACTCTCTACTGCTGCCTGCACCGTAAAACCACACAGTGTGATGATCTAGTCAGTGCTGAAAGTCTGAGACTGAGCTGGGTGAATGAGACAGGTGCTGATCTACAGAACACCTCCACAGTCAAAATCTCACACTTGTCTGAGTGTAACATCAGTCTGACTGTGCAGCTCCAAGACCAAGACAATCAGAGAGAGTGGAGATGCCAGCTGACTAAGGGAGAGGAGATACAGACCTCAGTCTGCCTGGGCACCAGATGGACAGGTAGGATATTAAGTAATGTAGTCATCATATTGCTTACACACACACACACACACACACACACACACCCACACACACACGCACACACACGCACAATTTGAGCTAAGAAGCCTCTGAATACCAAAAGTTAAATGCTGAAATGCTTGAACCAGGAACTGTATCTTTGACTCTGATGAGAGTGAGAGTAAGATATATAACTAATAACTGTAAGTAAGTTAATCACTAACTGTTGTATTAGTGTCCAAAAATCATACCAGATGGACAGACAGATATTGTGAGCTCTATTCAATTATAAACAAATGAAAAATTTAACATGAAAATTTAACTGTGAGAAACCTCGCAACTAATTATAATTCTTGCCCCTCAGGAACTCCAGATCCTTCCCTGGATCCATCAGCAATGTCCACTGCCCGTATGAAACAGTTTCTTTGTCAGTGATATTATTCCACTTGCCATGTTATTTACAAACCTGTTTCCTGTGAAATTCATCTCGTGTATTGGAACAAATCACCCACAAAGCAATTTTGGGACATAGGTGGTATGTGTTTTCTTCATCGTAATAAATTCTTTCTCTCTCTGTCTCTCCCCTTCTCTCTCTCTCTCTCTCTCTCTCTCTCTCTCTCTCTCTCTCTCTCTCTCTCTCTCTCTCGATTTGGTTGTCCATTGCCTGAGCACTGGTTTTGTGGTTTTGTCTTCTGCTGCTCTTCTGCTACACTGCATCGAAAGAGCAAGTAATTTTTCTTGCCAGTTATACAGCAAAATGTTTCTGGACAACTAATCCCAAGCTTAACTTTTTTAAAGTGCTTAAACTAATTAAGCAATTTAATGAGATTTAAGTGAGATTTTGACAATAACCTCAGGCAATCGTGACATTATGGCATTAGTTAAACTGACAGTGTATTACAATCTTGTTGGTTTATGTTTCAGAGTCCAGAGTGAAGATTGAGGGAACCAGTGGTGAGTAATAATGTTCAAGGTTACACTGTGATCTTATCATACTGACATTGTCTGTCTGTTTGTTTATACTTTGACTGAAATCCAAACACAATGCCTTCTGACACAGTTACACCATTCTAGTGTCTACCAGTTATATTAATATAAGTGAATGAAATGAGATGAAACATAATGTGACAGTGTTGTTAATATAGGTGGGCGAATGAAGAACCTGTTGCTTGCAGACTGAAGCGTGCAAATGTAGTAATTGTCAAGCTTAAAAAGACAAAAATGTGAAAAATTTAAAATGATCAGGAAAAAATCTTATATGCTTGACAAGAAACTCTGATCTCAAAGACAACTTTTCTTTTATTTTCTTGTACTGCTACTTTTTTTTTTTAATTTCTTTTTCTTTTAAACAGGACCAGACAATGGACATAACTCCACATGTAAGGGTATTGATTTTAACACTATACACACACACACACACACACACACACACACACACACACACACACACACACACACAAACGGTGACAACACAAAGAATGAATATTACTCTGAATATTTAGGCAGTCTTCATAAATGTGTATTTTCATTTCTTTGTGTGTGTATTATTCCTTATGTAACAGGCTGCAGATTCACTGACCACAGTATGCCACAGGCCTGACCCCAGGACTGCAGCATCAGGATGGAGAATGTAGTTCCCTCAGTAACCTTTTACACTGCCATTCATTACTAAAGCTTAACATCCAACCGACCCAAGTGATATCAAATGTCAAACATTGGCTTCCACTGCTGACTGTCTTATTCACTGGCTGTTAAAAAAATGATGCACTGGATGTTGCGTTGAGCCATGTGTGTTCATAATGCTATTGTTTTGCTTATTGAAGTAGTCTGTACACATCATGTGCAATTTAAAATCAAACTAACTCATTTATGTATAGTCATACAATTATATATTTTCTCATTATTTTGTATGTATGAAAGAAATCACCTGACCCATCTGACTCTTCGTTTTATGAAATGATATTGTATTCTCACGTTATCGCATTTTTAATAATATTAAAAAGACACTGAAAAATTGTCACTTTGTTCTTTAATGTAAATGTTTTCTGTGTTTTATTTATTTTTTTATATTACCACCTTATTCAAATATGACATTTTAATTTTTACACCTATTTTCTGTCTCACAGGAATTTTACTCTGTCTTTTCCCGTTAAAAATAAAAGATTCTTCCCCGATGATAGACACTCTTATACACACCAGTGAAGGTCTTCCACACTTACTAATGAAGATGATTCACCAAGATTGGCAAAGCCAAGATTTATGTCATATCATTTTCAATAAAATTCCAGATTATGTAACTCATAACAGATTGTGAAGAACAATCCTGAGAATACTAGGCTGCATCGTCTGGAGATATAAATTGTAACGCACAGGGAAATACAGCGTTTTTGTACTATTGCATACCAGATCAGGGTAATGAACATACATTATAGTCTCTGTCAAGTCAAGTTCTCCCAACACACAGGTTAAAGTTCGAGCTTTATGTGTTACTGTAATAAAGGTAAATAGAACTGTAAAAGTTTAGCATTGGATGAAGTTGTCAACAAAGCCGTCGGCTAGAAACTGAGATAGAATCTGCCAAAAACCGAGACTAAATCTGATGATTTCATTTATTTTTCTATTTATTTATTTGCATTCATCCTCATTAACCCTATTAAAAGTTTTTCACTTTTTAAATGTATGTGAGTGCCCCACAACTTTTCTTATTTGATAGGGGGGGGAAAAAAAAGATTGATTAACATTTCATTCTCATCCTCTTTATTAGCTGTCATATTCTCTCTTTTTTTCCTGTTTTGCCTGGGAAACTCAGTGAACAGGAACGTGGACTGTGTGAACCTTAGTGACAGGTCTACCTCAGATTCAAAGCCTCATGCTGGACGGTAATACACAATCTCCAGTGAAACAAGCACAGGGGGCGCTAGTGAGCCACAGTTCTGACTGGCAAGTTGTGTTCGTCTCAGAGGGGTGAATGGACAGTGGCATGAATGAAACAGTTGCTCTCTCATATTTTATTTATTTATTTTTCCCTCGGTGTGTGTGCATGATTAGGAGCCAAGGTTGCTTCTGCCAACTGAGCTTATCAGACTCAGCAGTTAATCAAGCTGAGAGAAAGACTTGGACAGCACAGAGTTAAAAACGGCTTTCACTTCAGTTCACTCCCAGGACCAGACACCTGGCTCAACGTTGATCAAGAACAGAGGGTTAGGAAAACACCACAAAGCCTGAAGGCAGAATTACTAAAGGTCATTTCAGCAGCGATTTGCATTTAAATGACCACAAACCCTATTTACGCCGGGCGCATTGTGTTCACATGATTAACTAACTAACTAAATGAATAAATAAATAAATAAATAAATAAATAAAGTGCTTTTTGTGAGCTGTCAGGTGATCAAAATAAGCAATTTTAACTTGTGTCCCTGGGGTCATGCTGTTATTTTTACACGGGTGAGGAGGGGTGCATCTAGAGCTTAGGCTGTATTACTGTGCAAAGAGCAATTACTGCCCAGCTGGAATAAGAAGCTGAAAGAACAAAAAAAAGCTAAATAAAAAAAGCCATTTTTTTTAGGTGTTGGCCAGGAAAACAGCCCAATCACTTTTTCCCATGCAGAATCATTTCACACTTTAAACATGACTGTCATTTTGCTTCATAAAAATTTTTTTTTACAGAAATTGCTAAGTATATAAATATTTATAACATGACTTCAATTGTGACAGTCCATGAACAATACTGAAGAGATGCTCTTACCTCTCTCCACCCACTTTTTCGGGGGGGGGGGGGGGGGGGGGGGGACAGGACAGATTCAGGAAAGGTTTTCGGCACTACTTTTGCATTGTGAGATGAGCCGAATTATCCCTGTCCTTTTGGGTACAAGCACCTGCCAAATGTCTGAACGTGAACAGTGAAACGTAAACATGTGCTGACAGGCGTGAACACTCCATCTTTAATAGCAGCCGCCTGTGTGTACTTTCATTTCTTAAAAAGAAAATAAGAACTAACTATGGCATTGAAAAGACTGCAATCTTCATATCACTTCACACAGACACACACACACACAGAAAAGGAAACAAAACCTCACATTGGCACTTTATTACATGTCGTTAGGAACTATGATAACATAAAACCGTAGGTATTTGTTAAAAGCAAAATGTGTTACTATGTGACTCTACTGTAATTACAAATAGCAAAAAAATAAGATAAATTCATTTTACATACATCTAAGCACTTACAAGTTCCAGTACATAAGGTTGCACACAACATTAAACCTACTTCAAGACTTCATGTAATGTTCAGCGTACAAGCTACTATACATTAATCAAGGGTCTGCTGTCTGGAGGAGCAGGAGTGATCGTGTGGTTTTCTATGACACTGGTCAAATCTTTCCCAACAGATCTTTTGTTTTGTGTTGTGAGAAAAGAACGATACATAAAAACAGAAGATTTGTTTGGAAACACTGTTACGGTATGTGTGAGTGTGTGTGTGTGTGTGTGTGTGTGTGTGTGTGTGTGTATGTGCACGTGCGTGTGTTAGGACTACATTATTTAATGTCCTACCTGTCCATCAGCTGGCATGGCTGACTAAGGTCTGTATCTCCTTTCCCTTAGTCAGCTGGCATCTCCACTCTCTCTTATTGTCTTGGTCCTGGAGCTCCACAGTCAGACTGATGTTACACTCAGACAAGTGTGAGATTGTGACTGTGGAGGTGTTCTGTAGATCAGCACCTGTCTCACTCACCCAGCTCAGTCTCAGACTTTCAGTCCTGACTAGATCATCACACTTTGTGGTTTTACGGTGCAGGGAGCAGTAGAGAGTCACAGTTCTGCCAGTCTGTATCTCAATCTGACTGAGGGGTGGGTGGACTACAGCAGAAAAGAGAGAAATAGCTATGAAAATATTTTCATTCACATGTTTCTCTTTCACAAGTCTGTATGTAGCATAATGTGAGGATTTTCATGTAGAAACTGTTTTCATGTAGAAACTGTTGACAGGTGTAGAATCCAGGATCCAGACCTATGACTCTATTAATGTTCAGAGAGCAGTCAGACCCCACACTCAGTCTGTCAGCTCTCTCTGTGTTCTCCCATTCCCACGACCAGTTCAACAGTGACAGAGGTCTTGTTATAGAGCCATGTAGTTGAAGAGCAGTTCTGAGAAACCACATTTTTATAAGGCAGAGTGACGTTCTCTCCACAACACAGTGATGTGAAATCCACTCACACCTGAGAGAATAAAAAAACATTAGTCACTTTTTAAAATAAAATCATGTCATTAATAAAATGTCAGTCAGTCACCTTGGCAAGCATTTCATACATTCTCATATTATTTTAAATACCATATTCATATACAGACTATTTAAATACTGGTTTTACTGTTCAGCACATCTGATTTGTGGAAACACAATTGCGTCAAAATCACCAATGCAACTGCTGAATAAATGAGAGATTCCTCATCCACTGGTCTGCGTTAACAGTGAACTAAGAGTGACTTTTTACTCTCTGAATAGTTTGCGCAAACTCCCACACCCTGAGAACATTTCCTAGAGAGAGGTTATGAAAGCGGGTCCAAAGCAGCCGAAGTTCCTTTTTTTCTCTTAATTGGACTACTTTCATTTTAACAGTTTTTCACGTTGATGTGAATCCTTTGATCATGTCAGTTACACTTTGTAATCACTTTATGTACAGTACTACACATACATTAGTTATAGACTTTGCTGCTTCATGTGTTTATGTATCAGAGAGCTTGACAGTGGACAGATGGTGCTTTACATCATTCCTCCCACCTTGCAGTGGCCAATCACAGACAATGGCTTTTTCAAGCTGATTTTATGTGGATACGTATGCACCACAAAAAAAGAATCTCTGATTTTCTTTGTTTGCAGTTACTTCCAAATCTCCACTGGCCTCATTCTCCACTGACCACATTCACTCAGCCTTTGACGGCGATCTCAGCCGGTGTTTAGACCGCGGTGTCTATGATCTCAACCATCTTAAGACCTGGAAGGACCTGTACGTGTATATAGTCTTAAAAGCATTTCTCTCAAAGGTTTTTCAAA
Source organism: Chanos chanos (assembly GCF_902362185.1). NCBI lineage: Eukaryota > Metazoa > Chordata > Actinopteri > Gonorynchiformes > Chanidae > Chanos > Chanos chanos. The sequence continues at coordinate 4,306,838 of NC_044502.1, read as the reverse complement.
GAAAATTTGCTAAAAAAAAAAAAAAGTGTCCTGGGTAATCGATAGCTCAATCACCTGCTCTAACCTCAGAGCTCTGATTGATGTGGCAAACAATGATTCTTAACTGTAAAATGAACTATTACCCTCGCATTCCCAAAACTGATAACTTCGACCGTAAGACAGAAAGTTGTAACTGTCAGAGTAAGCAAATATACTTTTTAGTCTGTTGTGGTGCTTCTCTGAAACTTCTAATGAACACAAACATGAGCTTTTTGCAATCCTGTGGTTTGCAACTTCCTTAACATTGTCTGACCGAGACCTACCCCTTTTAAGTTCCAGTAAGGTCTGTTGCTTTCTTCACATGTGAGAGCATTAAGGCGATAACTCCAAATTACACCTTCATTTGATATCTGTCTTTACAGTAAGGACAATGTGACAGATGAAATGATGGATGGATGGATGGATGGATGGATGGATGGATGGATGAGATATTGTTGAGTTGTGTTCTCTGCGCCTGAAGTGGGTGTGGTTATTTACTGGCCGCCTACACAGATTTTCACACAGTGACCTAAATACGTCTATTAAAATTTACAGAAGTTATGTGTTCTGTTTCATTTTGTATGGCTAGTAATAGGGAGCAGCTGTGATACCGTGATGAGATGAAGGCGAGACTGTTGGTTTCTCAGAAAGATCACAGTACATCGGCAGTTAACACGTTTCTCTGAAAAAGCACAAGCAAACTCATCGCGACATACTCCCACCAACTGTTCTGTTTTTGAACTTCACCTAAAGACCTACGTCAGAGTCACCAAGTTCAAAAGGTTCCATCAGACTGAAGTTGTATGCATTTGATTTCATCAGCTGAATCTTTTTTTTTTTTTTTTTTTAAAGCAGGCTGATTGAAATACATGGGGGTCAGTGTTACTATCTGAGCAGTTAGATTTTAGTTAGCAGTTATATATATATATATATATATATATATATATATATATATATATATTCCTATACACTATAGCACTCCCTTCACCACTTACACAGACATGTGTGTTCACAGTGATCCTGAAATTCAGGCCATTAATTCAGTTTCTCAGTCTCTTCACATGAAACACCTTTGACATGTCTGTAAAGTATATCTGTGACTAAAGAAGAAGGAGAAGAAGAAGGAGAAAAAGGAGAAGAAATGAGAGATGTTGGGGAAAAGGGAGATGATTTCATGTGGTGGAAACAGTTCTGAGTAATGAGTCTAAACAACAGAGTGATGTGAGTGGTGATGTAAGATGACTGTTCCTCTTTCCTCTTTCAGAAAACAGATGCTTTTTTTCTCCTCTCTCTAGTTCATTACATGATCATTTCCACAGTAACTATCTCTTCTGACATGGATGTAGATGTGATGAAAAAGTGGATGGTTCTGTCCAGATACCAGATTTCAGTAGATATGGGACCACTTACTGTTCTCCAGTGAAAGAGATGACGTCAGTTTGCCTCGTGACCTTATAATTTACCTTGACACTCCCTCAACTACCTGACCCACAGGGAAGGACATCATTGCTCTTTGAACACTTGTGTAGTCAGTGTTTTTAGAAAGCTGTCCACATCTGGCAAACATGCAACACATGTTGGAATTGATTACTCTCTGCAGATGTGTGATGCAGACTGTGATAGAAAGGAGAAACCAACTTACATGGAATTGTGTTGGGTTAAAAAAAAAAAGGTAGTCTAAACTTCATAGCTATTCTGATTATTCTGTTTCTTTGAGAGGAGCTGACAACGTGCTTTCATGACTAAGCGATAAAGAAGTATCATCAACCCTGTGACTGACTGGTAGACACAGACAGCAATGTACAGTTAAACTCAAGATATATTTCTGTCAACAATGTTTCGCTTTTTTTCTCTTTTTACAGGACTTAACAACCACATCTCCTTCAATTTTCTGTGTGTCTGTAAACTCTTACAGGCAGCTCTCCACAAAAAAAAATCTCATTTTCATTGCTTGAACCTTCCACAGCAAAATATGTTTGGCGAATGTGCTTTATCAGTGTATATGAATGGCTTGTTTTTTGGGGTATAAAAGAGAACCTGAGAGTGAGAACTGAGAAATGACCGAAGCAGCCTCTAGCAGACAAAGCATAGATTTGTAATTATGTCAAAAACTGACATGTTTCAAGAACAAGAACAAGAATTTGTGTCATGACAATTTTTAATTGTGTTGAGAGCAAATATTGAGGAGATACTACCAAAGGTTTATATCAAAATATCTTGCCCTGTTTTTCAACCTAATACATAATATCGTTTAAATTTACATTTTAAGATACAGTTATTGATTTTATGATTAAAAAAAATGATAAGGTTAAAAGAAATGGTTGGTGGTAGTCTTTGTTATTTGTCTAGGTTTGATGTTAGGCTGGGGTTACACACTGTAGCGTTAAGTTTCCTCGTGGTTAGGACATCAGTGCCCTGCTGCTGTAATCCTGTGGTCCTGATTGTGATGTATTGTGGTCGATGAATCTGCAGGCTGTTTTGAAAGACAAATTACAAAATATATTAAAGGATATACTGATGAAAACATGTAAACACAGATTTTATATTCTTTCGCTTTTGTATTTTTTGGTGTGTGTATTCCAATAAAACCAATAATATTAGCAGAGAGTTGTGCCTGTTCTCTGGTCCTGCATGTGAAACATTATAGCTGATGATATAATGATACAGGATATGGGAAAACATTTTCCAAATGTTATCATTTTTGCATGTATGAGATGAATAAATCAGAGGGTGTACTTCCAGAAAAACAAAACAAAACAAAACATCAGCAACAACAACAACAACAACAAGAAGCAAAACTGCTGAACTTAAGACAATAAGCTGGTCAGCTAAGTCGCAATAGACACGAGACAGTATATTCTGATTGTATTAGCGAGATGTGGAGGGAAATAATTATGTCTGAATGAGTTATCATTACTGAGTGGCCGTTGTTGACTGACGCATGAGCGTTAGGAGTCAAGCGTAAAAGATTGTGTTACTTTTTTTAGGTCTGTGTATTGCATCATTTACAGACTTTCATCTGCCCAGTTTCAGATGACCAAACCCATCTATGTTTGTCACAAGTATTAATAGAACCAGTCATATCATGTGGTCTGTTCGTAAAATACTAAAAAAGTGTCACTGTGTCATAAGGCATCATGTTTGCCGTCTGGCTTTTCAGGCAAAGTATAAACAAACTGGCAACGGTATAAGTATCCCAATATATATGCATGCATAGTATACACAATTCACAGAAACCAAATGAGAAAATGTCATGGATTTCATGTTATACCATATTAGTCACCTTTGGTTCCTCAGGGTTCACTCTGGACTCTGAAACACAAACCAAGAAAGTTGTAGTTATCATGACCCCACTTAGTTCACCTCATAACAGTTACCATGACCCACATATAGACTTCAAGATGGTTTTCAGAGATTTCTCGAATTTTTACATTTTCATCTTGTGACATATAGCCGTTTAGATTCTCTTTTGTAGTTTGCCCTATTTCACTTTAGAACAGCTGTAGGTCCTTACTAGTTTTCTCATCAACGTAGCAAATGTTTTCCAAAGCAACAATCGGTCTCCAAATACTCTTGTTTTGTTTAATTCAGAATGCACTGAAACATCAACAAAATTTCTCTCTGAAATCAATGATCAATCATTATTTTACATTGCTTTCCATATTAAGAGACTGCTTGTCTATGTCTAAAACATATTTTGCTGGGATCACTGTATTGTTACTCTATGTGAATAATACACCTGAGAAATGGATAAGAATAAATCATAAAACCAGTGGAGAACTCTGTTTCTCATAAACCTTTGAACGTGAGTTATAAACTTCTGTCTGTTTTTTGTCTCACAATGAATCAAAACGGTCTCAAATATGTTTCAGTTACTTCATTGATTCATATCACAACTTTGAGAACATATAAGCTGAGAAGGAGATGATTAAGTATCATATGACTGGAGGGAAAACCTACTCTCTCTTTTCCTGTAAAGAAACAGAAGTGCAGCAGAGGACAGGATCACAAATCCAATACTTAGGCCATGGACCACCAAATCTGGAATGAGAGAGAGAGAGAGAGAGAGAGAGAGAGAGAGAGAGAGAGAGCGCAAAAGAAGAAGAAGAAGAAGATGATGATGACAATGATGATGATGATGATGATAATGATGATGATTAAGGAAAGTCAGGGTATTTCAACAAGTAACAAACGAGGAACAGTTTATGGAAACAATTTTTGTAGAAGATACACTATAACATAAACCTGCCTGTGTGCATCTTTTTTTTTTCTTTTTTCAGGTTTTGGGCTGTAAAAACAAGACTTATAACAAACAAGTCAGTTAAGAAATCATCTAAATGTTAAAAATATACGTTTATCATACGTGTATGGTCTGATGCTGATGGGCTCACTGTAGATGTATCAGATTCTCTTCGGACTGGATCGTGTTGTGAATTTTCCCGCAGCACAATTTTCAGGTTTTGTTTCATGTTGGGCGGAAAAAGAAAAAAAATATTCATATAAGCAGTGTTAAGGTTACTTAAGTCAAAGGAGAACAAAATGAAATATAGTTATTTTTACTCTGTGACTTTTGACTCATTCTGTTGCATTTAACATTTACATTCACTCCCCACATCTTAATACTGAATATACTTCACTGTTCAAATTCAAGTTAAGACACCAATTCACTTGTGTACTGGTACATATCTTATTGTATTGCTGTATCAACACATTATGTCCCAGGATACAAACATCATAAAATTTTAAAATGGTGTGAGAAAGACCTTAATATATTTCAGCCACAGACATTACTTGGACACTAATCTTTGCCAGATTTAGTTTCTGTTCAGTACAACAGATGTTGTGTGTCTTGTGTAGTACTGTATATCTGGGCAAAATTAATGTGAGACCACAGAAATTGCAGACTACTTAATATCCTACCTGTCCATGTTGTAACATGGCTGACTGAGGTCTGTATCTCCTTTCCCTTAGTCAGCTGGCATCTCCACTCTCTCTTATTGTCTTGGTCTTGGAGCTCCACAGTCAGACTGATGTTACACTCAGACAAGTGTGAGATTGTGACCGTGGGGGTGTTCTGTAGATCAGCACCTGTCTCATTCACCCAGCTCAGTCTCAGTCTTTCAGTCTTGACTAGATCATCACACTGTCTGTACTGTGAGCGCAGGAAACAGTAGAGAGTCACAGTTCTGCCAGTCTGAATCTCAGGCCATTTGAGGGATGGCTGAACTACAACAACAGAGCGATAACAGTGGAATTATTTGTTGTGCTGGTGCTGACTTTCAGTTTGATTTTACAGTGGTCTGGACTTCGGATCAGTGTGATTTGGTACCAGGACTTGCTCTACGTTAAAAGTGCTCTGTATGCATACATACAAAGCACTGATTATATGTTATTAAAACTGTTTAAATTCCTGCATGTACGTTGCTGTGAGCATTTGTGAGTAATTCTGTGCTAAAGAAAAAATGACTTGAGTTTTAAGTTCTGCTGAAGTCACAGTGTTCACATGATTTAAAGAGAAATACTCACTCCTGAGAACAGTCAGGTGAACAGAGTAATCCACTCCAGTTTGATCTGCACCTTCATGTAGAAAGTGTTGACAGGTGTAGAGTCCAGCATCTCGAACTTTGACTCTGTTGATGTTCAGAGAGCAGTCAGACCCCACACTCAGTCTGTCAGCTCTCTCTGTGTTCTCTGATTTGATTTTCCCATGACCAACAAGTTCAACAGAGTCAGATGTTTTGTTCTCATAGAGCCATGTCGTTGAGGAGCAGTTCTGATAAACCACATTTTCACAGGGCAGAGCGATGTTCTCTCCATAACTGGAGAACATAGTGATGTTAAATCCACTCACACCTGCGAGAGCATCAGTCACTTTTGAGATCTTAACTTAATTTTAGGATGTAGTTTACCCTTATCATCAATTTATATTTGTTTTTCATACATTACTATAGCATATTTAAATCTTTGTTCATATATTGTCTATTAGCAATCATTGCTTAATATTGCTTGGTGTTGAAGTGTTGACCACAAATCTCTCAACATATCTCTGATATTAATTCTAGCCATTGTCATCATGGGTCTTTACTCTGAACTCTCTCTCTCTCTCTCTCTCTCTCTCTCTCTATATATATATATATATATATATATTTATACACATACACACACACATATACATGTACACACACACACGCGCGCGCGCGCGCACACACACACACACACACACATACATACATATATGCACACACACACACACACATACACACCATGACCTGCTGTATGAGACATCTGACATTTTGATTTATAGAAATTCCATTTATCCAACTGAAGCCTGACTGGGTTACCAGAAGCAGGAACATGACTGCAAACATTTTTCTGTCCTAACAAAACTATCAAACATGTCTTGTTAGAAAATAAACAAAATTGGTGATTACCTTACCTGTAAGGTGAAAAGCTGTAATTATCAGACTGAACAAAAATACCAGTTTACGATCCATCATAGCGCCTTTCTGCTCTCTCTAACAAACATGAGTAACTTTTTTCAGTTTCCTGTGTTTGGCAACTTCCTCACTGTGTCCAAATATAAAATATACTTTTTTATGTTCCTGTGAAATCTTTCTGCACGTGTGACACAGCTTAGGAAAATGTTCAGTCTGAGATCAGTGTAAATAATTCACAAAACGTTTTAATGTAGTTTCACTCAATATTTAATTTAAATCATTTTGCAATCAGTTGGCACGACAGATTGAATAAATCAATAAAGATTCAATAGTATACGTGTCAAGTGCTGTTATGTTGTATGATAAATGGCTGAGGTGGGTGTTGTAAGTTACTGACTTGAATATTAGAAAACAAACAAACAATAAGTAGTAATATATAAGTAATTTAGTAATGTATAAATAATTTATTTATTTATTAAAAGTAATGTATAAATAAATACACACATATATGGTCTGTCCCTCCTACACAGTTTTCCACTGACAGTGAGACTAATGTGTTTAACTCTTAAATACAGAAGTGTCTGTTCTCTTAAAAGCTGTGATCTTTGCTTAGTTGCTATTTTAGTCTGATCTTTTTTTCCTTCATCTGTGTGCCAATATGCCACTAATATCCTCTTTTAAGACCCCCTCATTTGTTACACACATGTGTGTGTGTATTCACAGTTTTCACGAAAACATTAACAAATGACACCACAAGGTCAGCTCCCTTCCACTATTCATAGCAAATGAATTGGTATGATTTCACATTACACTTAAATTTTTTTAAATCATTGTTGTCACAGAAGAGCAGAAAATGACATGTAACCTTATGGTCTCAGGGTGTTTGTGCAGTAGAAAAAGAAACCAACCAGCCAGCCACCACAGGGACTGGGATTCAGTTCCCAATAGCAGTGCTTCCACGTCACTGGTAGCGTTCATGTGTGGGAGGCTGGTTGAGGATTGTCTCCTGTAGACCTGTAGCCAATGACATTTCCTTTGTTCCAGCTTCAAGGTCCCTGAATTCATTGCAGAGTTTGACAGAAGCTATGTTAGCAGTGCTGATGAGTGTTTGGTACATGCTGTGCTTGTCTATATGTGGACATATGCATAGATGTGCCTGTTGGCAAATCTACTGCTTTTCTGTTGAATCAATCTGTTATAACCACAATGAAGTCTGGGTTGCATGACATCTGATAATGTATAATCAGTCTATTATAACCTGTAGGATGTCAGACTAGACTGTTATTTCCTCTTTGCCTTTTAAAAGTGTGCTTCATTCATTGGCCTAATGGTGATGTCATGGTGTTCCACATTCATGCTTTTCATTTCCTTTGGTCTGGCCATAGGATACTGTATCTCCTCATCACGATCTCTGATCACTGTGTGCGTGTGTGTGCGTGTGTGTATGTATGTGTATATGTGTGTGTGCGTGTGTGTGTGTGTGTGTGTGTGTGTGTGTGTGTGTGTTTGCGTGTATGTATGTGCCTGTGTGTGCGCACGTGTGTGTGTGTTTGTGTGTGTGTGACCAATCAGCTCACGGTTCGGTCCTTCCCACTCTCCACGCTCCACCCCTCCTGATTTTTAACCTCACTTGTAATTCTTTAACTAATTACAATCCAATTATTTACTGAGCCTGTTTATTTCTGTTACCCTTTGTCTTGTGTATGGCTTTGACTCTGTTAACTGGCTCCCTGGATTTTGTCTTGTATTCTGTGGATTTGGACTTGTTTGCTAAGAATTCTGAAAGAAAAAAAATGAATCCATCAGTTCCATTCCTTTAATTGTGAAAATATAAATAATACGCACAGGACATCATGAGAAGTAGAAGTGTGTGGAGTATCAAGGAAACTATGTGCAACACACACTGTCTTTTTAATTTATTAAATTAATTTTCACATGACTAAACGTTTAAGTTATGGTTATTCTCATACCTAATCTTCTTTTCTTCCAGAGATGCATTAAAAAGATCTGAACAAACAAAGAAACAACAACAACAACAAAAAAAACCCCTCTGGATCTTAGCTGAACTTTGTGCCTTTAAAGAAACGCTAGCACATTGGAGGAAAACCACACCATAGATGAATGATGAATGATGTGAGGTAAACATGCTCCAAGTAAATGACATAGAAAGAAAACCAGCTATAGTTTATTAACTGTAGCATAAAGGCCACTGGGATCTGTTGGTCCTGTGTCCTGCTGCTATAGTCCTGTGGTCCTGACTGTAGAATAGATCACTCTATCTGCAGACTGGTCCTACACACACACACATCAGAAAACGTTATTGAAAATCTCATACTGAAGAGAACATGACAAATCTGATCAGATCTTTTACTCACGTTTTCCATTTTGGAGGACGTGTGGTTAGAAATTGTAACCTCAGCGTAGGTCACATCTGTTCTTGCATCCTTGAGTTTGAATGAAAAACATGATAATTACGAAATAAAGGGCAGTATTTCTATTTGTGAGTTTGACTACTTACCATACTCCCTTCTTAAGTTTAAAAGAGAAACATGATACGCAAAGAGTTTGTCAGCCGTAAAGGGGAAAAGAATATTTATTTTATCTAATTTCTTGGTTATTAGACCCTTCAAGGCTAAATTCTGACATCTCACGTTCAACTCTATGACTTATCATGGCTGAGCATTCCGGTTGTAACGACCTTTCAGGGCTCAGCGTTGGTGGTCATCTGATCACCAGTCTGATCGCTCTAATGGTTTCACCATCAGTTACACCTGCTTTCTGTTCAGCTAAGTCTAGTTTACACCTGTTTTCTGTTCACTTAAGTCTGGTTTATACCTGTTTTCTGTTCACTTAAGTCTGGTTTATACCTGTTTTCCATTCAGTTAAGTCTAGTTTACACCTTTTTCCATTCAGTTGAGTCCAGTTTACACCTGCTCTCTGTTCATTAAGCCCATTTTCTGTTTGTATAAATAGTCTACTGAATGGTATTGCTTTGAGTAAAATGCTCTTGAATTGTATCTCGTTTGTCAAGAGTCTGTGTGAACTGCCTGCCTGCCTTTTTCGCTTCGTTCAAGCCCCTTCTGTGCCCCCCTCTGTGCCTTGTACCTGCCTGTGAATCCTATAACCAGTTTATTTCTCAGGCACTGACCCCGTTTGCAAGTCCTAGAAAGCCTCCAAATATATTTCTGTCTTGTCCGATGTATCCTGAGCCTGCCTGTGTTCCTGCTCTACCCCACTGTCATAATAATCATTGGTTTTTGCACATGCATCCAGTCTCTCGACTCTTGCCTGACACCTGTACACCCCAAACTCAAAAAATAAGAAGGAACCAAATATATTGCATGTTGTGTGGCTTTGCAGTTATGTATACAGATGAACAATTTATACTTTGTCATTATATGATAAAAATCATAAAGTTATTATGTTATCAGAGTACAGGTAAGTAACCGTTACTGAGTAACAATGTTTTATAGAATTATACTATCAGAATAGTTACACACTGTTTACATAAATTCTGATTAAGACCAGAGTTTCAATAATACTCACTGTGAGGCTCTGAGTACTCATCCTACGTTCTGAAATATAATTCAGTAAAACTCTCAGTGTCAAGTCAAGACTTCATCTAACTTCATAACGCACTGTTTTCTTTTCTTTTTTCTTTTCTTTTTTAAAATAGACAATCCAGAATGAGATTGTGTTGCAAAATTAATGAAAATCTTCTACTATTAGTAAAATCTATTAGTAATTGGTAAAGTTAATGATATAATATTGTGAGGTGTATGCTGTGGGTTTTAAATGGCAAATATTTGTATAATTCTAAAGTGTTGGTTGAAGAACATCTGAATAGCCAGCACAACAAAAATAGATGAAAAGGATCAAACCTTTGATCTCATAATTTTGATTTTAAAAACGTACCTCTTTTTTTCTTACAAACTAACAAAACAACAACAGCTGCAACTACAGCTATTCCAGCAGCCAATGCAGCAAACAGATCTAGACAGAGAGAGAGAGAGAAAGAGAGAGAGAGAGAGAGAGAGAGAGAGAGAGAGAGAGAGAGAGAGAGAGAGTTCTTATATCAGTATATCTTATATCTTAAAAGATGCCTGCACTTCACGAGCAAATGAATAGAGCATGTGGTATCTTTAATTAATGAAATTAAATTTCGCTATTACAATATTTTTGTATAATGACACCTTTCTTGACCAATCATGACCACACTTTCTCATGATTCTGCACAAACACGTACACGTCCAATATGTCGTGATGCTACTCATAAAGGGCTGTGTAATTACTGTTTGTATTGTACTGTTATTCCATAGCATAGCATGAATGGTCAGTGATTAGCGGAAAGTTAAATGATTAGCGACACAGTTGAAAAATAAAATAAACCTTAAAAAATCATACATGGAGTTAATGGTGGATTGACTGGAGTGTCCAGAGGTTGTGGGAAATCCCGAAATTGTGTATTCAATTTCCCCACAGCAAAATTTCCGTTTTGTTGCATGTTTGAAAACAAATAGAAACACATTAGACACCAGCACTCTTTGTTTTTCGTTCCATCAAAAATTTGCTATAGTAAATTTCCAACAAGTATATAAGGAACATATTAAGTGGTTTTTCACAGTTTCTGTTGAATAGAATCAAAAGACAAGCAGGCAATGACTTCAGAGTAAAATGCAACTGAAACGAATTCACATTAAATGTTAAACTGTGAATTCCATTTTCCCATTAAATCATTTACATATGAGTGTATTTAACATCCTACCTGTCCATGTTGTAACATGGCTGACTGAGGTCTCTAGCTCCTTTCCCTTAGTCAGCTGGCATCTCCACTCTCTCTGATTGTCTTGGTCCTGGAGCTCTACAGTCAGACTGATGTTGTACCTGGATGAGTGTGAGATTGTGACTGCGGAGGTGTTCTGTAGATCAGCACCTGTTTCACTCACCCAGTTAAGTCTCAGACTTTCAGTTCTGATTAGATCATCACACTGTGTGAATTTACAGTGCAGGGAGCAGTAGAGAGTCACAGTTGTGCCAGTCTGTATCTCAGTCTGTTTGAGGGATGAGCGGACTACAGTACAAAAGAGGAATATGGTGAGGCTTCGCTCCACAGACATTTTCATCATGTGTGTGATTTTACAGTGCAAAATAATGCAAAACAAAACAAACGGTAAAAAGTACAAATTCACATGAAGGGGTCTACATAAATCCTCATAACCTGTCTATGGAAATTTTACCGTCAGGTTACAGATGACAGTGGTCTGCATTATGCATTAATATCAGGATGTCTTCATCTGAAGAGTTCTAAATACTTGTGTATATCCTTTCAGATTACCTGATTTATTCAATTACACTGAAACCATAATATTCACATAATATTTAAAAATGACATGAAGATGAAAAAGATGCCAATCAAATGTTGTATAAAAATGTTGCAAAGCCATCCTGTAGGTTATTATGGGGTTCTTCTTGTGAAGAACCCTGTTCTTAATCAAAAATAACTTTTGCTTTCCAAGTTCCATTGTGTTCACATGTTTCACAGAGAAATACTCACTTCTGAGAACAGTCAGGTGAAAAGAGTAATCCACTCCAGTTTGATCTGCACCTTCATGTAGAAACTGTTGACAGGCGTAACGTCCACCATCTCGAGCTTTGACTTTATGGATGTTCAGAGAGCAGTCAGACCCCACACTCAGTCTGTCAGCTCTGTCTGTGTTCTCTCCTCTGATTTTCCCATGAACAACCAGTTCAATGGTGTCAGAGGTTTTGTTGTTATAGAGCCATGTCGTTGAGGAGCAGTTCTGATAAACCACATTTTTACAGGGCAGAGTGATGTTCTCTCCGTAACTGGAGAACACAGTGATGTTACATCCACTCACACCTGAGAGGACAAAGAACATCAGTCACTTTTTTAGATAAAATCTTTGTATCATTTTATCTGTGTTATCAGTTCATACCTGTTTTTCATGCATTATTTTTGAGATGTTTAAATTCATGTACTGACAATTACTTTCTAACATATCCGTTCAGATATTGTGATATAACCGCACAAATCCATAACCATTTCTAGAACATTCTAGTCATTCTATTACTTATCATGCTGTACGCATCATTTTTCAACAGCAAACCCAAAATGACTCTTTGTCACTCTTGAATAAAGCATGAATCCTTCTTCACCATTACAGATCTGTTTTTCTTGTAGAAATGACCTCTGCAGTTGTGAAGGAGCTAAGATTAGACGGCCTTTTTCCTCAGTGTGATCAGTTTCATTTCGTTCTTTTTCTCAGTGACGAGGAGCAGGAGCAAGCTACATGACCTGGTCATCACCTCAATGCTCTCAAATCGTCACTGACGTTTCAAACATATAATGGGTAATCTAAAGATTATTGAATTAGAAATAAATATCATCGAATTGAAATTCCTTACTTGCTCTATCAGAGTTTCCTCAGAGTTAATGAAAGCACAAAGTATCGTCCCTCTCTACTTAAACTGCTTAGGAGTAACAAACAACATGACTCTTAAGAACACAGAACCGTATAACTCCAGTGATACCATTGCCCCAGCAGATCTGACAACTACGACCAGCCAAATGCTCATACATTCCCAATACTGACTACAGACTTCAGTCATATTCAGTCTAATTCTGTGTCTCCCCTCTCTTCCTCTAAAGCAATCCATGCCTTTTAAGACACTATTCCTAATTTCAATTGTTGAATGCTGAATTTGCCATCCTATGGATATAATTCGTCCGTCTAAACCGATGCAAGTTCTTTCTTGGAATATTGAGAACTAGTTTCCTCTGAGTTGCTGGAAGCAGAAACATGATTACAAATGTTTTGTAGTCCTACTAAAAATATCAAACACCCTGTTAGGGAATAAATAAAGTCGATGATAACCTTACCTCTAAGGAGAAAAGTTGCGGTTACCAGAGTAAGCAAAAATATCGGTTTGTAGTCGTTCATAGTGCCTCACTCTACTCTCTAATGAACACGAGAGAGAGCATTTGTCTCTATTTCAGTTGAATTTCCTGTGTTTTGCAACTTCCTCCTTGCTGCTGAAAACAAAACGAACTGTTTAAATTCCTGTAAAACGTGTTGCTTGTTGTTCAGTTTAATTAATTCATAAAATGTTATTATTAGTTTCACTGGTGATGAAATTTAAGTCATGGTATTAAAATCAGGTTGACATGCCTGACAGAGTAAAACAAGAGATACTCAATAAAAGACCAATAAGGGTAATTCTTCAACTGTGGTCCATTTATGCCAGGAAAACTTTAGCATCTAACTTTTTTTTTTAATATAAAAATGCATTCCTTGTGGTTTATTTCTCCATTCTGTAGAAACACATTCTGACAGTGGCTGTGATGATTTTGTTGAATAATAATACATTTTAATCTAATATTAAGGGGAATATTAAGGGACAATAAATCATTTCCTGTTTTGTCATAATTCTTTTTAAATTTCATAACATGTGCCTAACATGCCTAATAACGTCAGTTTTAGAGTTAGCATTAAACATACACCAAATACTGCGAGGATTTGACAGACCAAGACCAAATCACAGACCCACTGAGTAAAATAAGATTTATTCAGAACCAAAAATCAGAATCCAAATCTCAAGAACAGTGTCTAGTCCAAGGTCAAATCCAGAAATCCAGAGGGCAAACAAATCCAAATCGTAAGGCAAAAGAATGGTCAAAACAGGATACAAACAAGGTCAGAGCCAGGGATCCTCAGGGCAACCAAATTCAAAACGTAAAGCAAAAACAGGTCCAGGTAAACACGGTCAAAACTACAGATCACAGGAGGCAACCACACAGACTGGCAGAGAGAACAAAAGGTCACAATCTGACAAAGAACAGGTACAAACACAGGACTTAAATACACAGAACAATGAACAGCAGAGACAGACTATTGGAGGAGACAAACCAGGTAATAATAGGGATCAGGTGGGGGGCGGGGACAGGAGACACAGGGACAAACAGAAGCACATGGCAAAACCAAAACAAACAAAAGCACAACTCGACAATACACAGGATGGCCAGCATGGCGGCCAGATTCCCCAATCCTGGCAGATATACTGACAAATACACAATGTTAAGTTAAATTGGTCCCGTTGTTTGTACATTTATATGAAGTGTGAGCTGTTTGGAAATGACACCCAACAAACATACTCTCAATTTAATTCATATTTACCATGATTTTTCCTCTTTTTATTACCCCCTATGGAGGTCACTTTTTTCTTCGACCATGTGTTCCCATGTTGTTGAGTGGCTATTGCTATAGATACCAAGTGTACAAACCCTAAAACATGATCCCAGAATTCTGTTTGTACAGTGTGGTGGACATGACAGTAAACCCAAGGGACTTGGGTTTTTTTTAATGAAAAATAACAAAGTTCCTCACAAACAATAATGCTAATATTTCTGACTGATTTTCATGGAAGTGTCAGATCTGTTTCACCTTATATATGCAGCTATAGCAGGTGTAGTGTCAGTCTTTTAGATTTTTTTTTTAAGCTTTCATCTGTACACCAAGGTTATTGATGCCCTCTAGTAAGACTTCATTAGTTACTAACACACACACACACACTCACACACACACACACACACACACACACACACACACACAGGCTGCAGCCTAAGACACCAGTCACAGCTCTAGAGGGCACCAGCAAAGTAACAGTAATGAACAGTAACAGTCAAGAAGTTATACTGATTGACTGGTTGATTTACTTAATGTACTTTTTTTAGCATTTCATATCATGTGCCTTTGATATCACATCCTGTTGATGAACTTGTACTTACAATCATTAGAAGAAATGTGAAGTTTATAAGTTTTTGTTATGCTATTCATTTTGTTAAGCCATCCAAGCACAACATGTTGTATCTAGTGCCTCCAAAGTACAAAAGAATGGAGAAATATTTGAAAAGACTTTTTAACTGCCACATGTCTCTAAACGTGAAGCTGAGAGAAATGTCTCTGATGAGTCTCTGCCTGTTACTGACACTAATCTTACAGCTGGTGAGGGAGATGAGAGAACAAGGAAAAACGAGAACACCAAGGAAATGACAAGGACTTCACAGAGTTCTTCAGTCAGTCTACTTTAAAGAAAAAAACCCAACACGCCCAGTAGTCTATGAGCCAGGCATTTTAGTCCTGTAATGGTTTCCCACAGTAGTCATTATTAATCATTCATATATTTTGATTATTTAGTACACACAATACACACAGGGCAACATCATGAGGGAGAGGCAAAAATATGTAGAATTTTAAAGACATTATGTGCTGTAAGTACTGTTCTGTAAATACCATCTTTTATTTTTAATCCTTTACAATTTGTGTGTGTATGACTTAATATTCAAGTTATGGTTATGCTCATATCAGAGACACTTTAAAAACACGAAGGCCCCTTGATAACATTTGAACTGTATCATGGCTCTAAAGAAAGACTAGCATATGGAAGAAAATCACACAACAGGAATGAAAGAATGTCTGTCTTCATTGTAAGTCTCACCCAGATCTGTAGTTTTTCTTTTTTCTTTTCTTTTCTTTTTCTTGTTTATCCCTTTTTGTTAGTGGACAACAGTTTTAATTGACTAATGTAAAGAAAAAGCGTGAAGATCTATTACTATGGCAACATTGCATTCACCCTTAACTTTTTGTAATGAACAGACAGCAAATAGGTCAAGAATATGAAATGTTCCAAGAGAGAATTTTGTTTTAGCTTGACAGCTTGATAGAAACTAGGAAAGTTACAACATGTCTTGATGGTTATGCTATACACAGCTGTTAATAAAGGGATTGTTTGATAAGTTTCCAGTATGATTGCAGTCTTTGAAGCTGCACAGTCATACAACTGTGGTCTTTGTGGTAATCTCACAAAAGCATGTGGTGATTTAAGTATTTATATTTAAATTTTAATTTAATTTAATTTATATTTAAATTCTCTTGATGTTTATCTTTGTTTATTAACTGTAGCATAAAGGTTACTGGGGTCAGCTGATCCTCTGTCCTGCTGCTGTAGTCCAGTGGAGGCCACTGTAGCATAGGTCACTGTATCTGCAGTCTGGTTACAAGATCACAAAAGTTATGAAATTACTCACTTTAAAGAAAACATTATAAAATACTAAGATATTCACTCACATTCTTTTTAGAGGATGAAGATGCACTGCTGATGACAGTAACCTCAGCATAGGTAACATTGTCAGGTCTCTGTTCCTGTACAAAAAAAGAAAAAGTGGGAACTGATTTCCTCATGAAAAAATAAAATAAAAAATGTACCTCTTCATGTTGTTACTTTTTTGCCTGATTTTTGTGACACTTATTGTCTCAACATTCATTTTTTAAATACACAGTTTTAGTTTTGTGACTATATTTGCTTGAAATGATAAATTGCCCAGGTTGTTTTATGTCTCAGAAGTAATATGAAATGTCTGGATTGGAAATCGATATTGATCCCTCACCAACCCTTAATGCAGTTTATTGGAGTAACATTAATATTAAAAGCTGTATGTAACAGAATTACAGTCAGTCTCATTTCATTCACTCACATTAACATCACTGGAAGACAACTGGACTGAATGATTCACTGTGTCATATGTCACCGTGTCCTCATTCTGACCCTTAAAACAAATCATTGTCAAATTGAGTAATATTATATTGTCACAGAGATACTGTCTGTGCATAATTATTTTATAACTGTAATCAGTGCTATATTACAATGCCTGTCTACAGATACGCTCTGTATAAACAATGAAATGAAATAACTCACTCTGGATTTTTGAGTCCACCTCCAAATTTCTGAAATTTAATTCAGCAAAATTCTCAGTCAGAGTTTAACTGATGTCACAGTATCCTCTATTCACATGAGAAGAATGTGTAAACAAAAGGCTAAATATCAATACATCAGCTGACTTTTACAGAGTTATTGTTATGTACACACTTTTGTTAACTTATTAGATTGTGCTGTGTAAAATAAACACTTTGGAATTTCCCTGCCATGCAAAAATGGAGGCAAGTGTTCGCCCCGAACAATAAATATTGTAGAATTGGTCATTGGTCAGAAAACGTACTTTGTCTTCTCTTATAAACCAACAGGAGAACAACAAAAACCAGGAAACCCATTCCAGCAGCCAGACCAGTGACCAAAGGATCTGGTGCGCGAGAGAGAGAGAGAGAGAGAGAGAGAGAGAGAGAGAGAGCGAGAGAGAGAGAGGTAAGAAGAAGAAGAAGAAAATAAAGAACAAGAAGAAGACCAACAACAACAGCAACAACAACAACAGCAGCAGCAGCAACAACAGGAATGAGGATAATCATCAAGATGAAACAGTACAGAAAAAGATTTTTGTTTGTGTGTCCCTACAATGTAAATTCACTTGCATAGGCCATTCTATGCCAAGAACTTTGCCAAATCAGGTAAATAATTTAGATGTTGAAAGAAATGTTTAGCATATGTGTATAGTCTGATGTTGATAGGCTCATTGAAGATGTATCACATTGTGCTGTGAATGGATTATATTGTGAATTTCCCCATAGCAGGAAATCAACAACATAATCCATTCATGTGAAAAAATTACCAATCAGTATTACTCTCTCATAATGAATAGTGTTACACCTATGCATTAGTTTAGTTACAAAACATAGTGAAACAGTGCTCATCGATGAGATGGAGGGGTGGTTTAGAGCAAATTCACTGATGTCAGAATCAAATTAACACTGAGAGTGTGTGAGTTTCTGCTTTTACTTAAATCATTCCTGTTTGTTTCAGTTGAATCTACTGTGAAGGTCTTGTATAAGTTTTAGACACTAATCACACTGTTAATGACTGAATCTTACTCTCCCCTTTATCTGAGTCAAAGCTATAATTCAGCATTGAATTTTTTTCTCTTAAAAAGCTAATAAGCCCCACAGCTCTGACTGTTTTATATTTATCAAAAAATAGAAACATTATACAAATATTGGATTTTTTTATTACATACCCAGAGTGACTGTTGATGATGCTTTAGCTGAAGGACCTAGAGATGTTATAAACCATGTTTGAGATGATGTTGTGAATTCCCTCCCTCCCCCAAAATTAATTTAGATTGTGTTCCATGTGCAAAATAAAATTTAAAAAAAGAAGTAAATTGGGTACAGATAATGTTGAAAAAAAAAAACATTTGGAATCTGATCATTACTTGATCCAAAAATTGTTCTGGTCAATTTGGAGCTCAGAACAGTCTTCAGAAAACAAATCTTTCAACTAATAAAATAGTTACTGACTGGATCTTAGTTTCCCTCTTATCAACAAAATATCACTTGTAATAAGTTGTGTATTTTTCGCATAACTCAGGTAGTGTCTGAGTAGTGATGATAAAGAAATGGTTTTCATACGTGCAATGGGTGATGTTGGGGATTAACCTACAGCAGCACTTACATGATTTGTTGTGTATGTAAAGAAAGAAAAATTACTTTGTAATTTATTTGCCAATCTGGTTGACAGCTGATTTTTTATGAAAAGGAATTATATCTAGAGACTCTAACACTGACAATAATTCACAAAATGGATTCATTTTATGAGCATACAATCTATTTATGAGCAATTCTACATGACCAAACATATAATCCTTTGATTATAACAACTAGTAAAGTACTATTCTTATGTAGTATAATAGGCATCCAGAGCAATTCACTGAAGACAGAGTAAAATTAACACTGAGAGAGTGTGAGTCTCTGGAGTTTCTGTGTTTATTTGAATCAGTCATGTTTGTTTCAGCTGAATCTACCATGAAGGTCTTGTATATGTGTTTAACACTAATCAGAGTTAAAGTTCAGTACACACAGGGTAGTGAGAGACTTTGCAAACCACACAGGGAAAACACATGAATGTATTACTGTAGGACCTATTGCACATGCTACAAAACAAAAACTGTTTCAAATGAGTTAAGTGAGCATATATGAAAATAATGAACAGAAATGTCAACATACTTGTCTTTTTTGGACGAGCAGAAGTTTTTGTATGTTTTCTGTGACACTTCCTGGTCAGTCCCTTCCCATCTTTAGATATATGCATGAGGAAAATAAAGTTCAGTGCACAGTGCATTAAATAGTACAATACATTTTTACTGTTGTGACGTGTTGTGTGCGTACTTGTCTACATCTGTGTGTGTGTGTGTGTGTATTTGTGTGTAAAATAATGACTACATTAACATCCTACCTGTCCATCCGGTGCCCAGGCAGACTGAGGTCTGTATCTCCTTTCCCTTAGTCAGCTGGCATCTCCACTCTCTCTTATTGTCTTGGTCCTGGAGCTCCACAGTCAGACTGATGTTACACTCAGACAAGTGTGAGATTGTGACTGTGGGGGTGTTCTGTAGATCAGCACCTGTCTCATTCACCCAGCTCAGTCTCAGTCTTTCAGTCCTGACTAGATCATCACACTGTGTGTACTGTGAGTGCAGGGAGCAGTAGAGAGTCACAGTTCTGGCAGACTGTATCTCAGTCTGTTTGAGGGATGGGTGGACTACAGCAGAGAAGAGGAAGATGACAATGCATTGTTCCACATTTTTCGTGTTTTCATGTGTGAATCTGAATAAATCATTACTGTGAGACTTGACATTTTTTAATAGTAAAACAACATACGAGACAGATGTTATTTCTGTGTTGTATGAAGATATTATGAAGCCTTTATGTACTGTATTATGATGACTTGTGTAGAGCACTTTTCTAATAATCTCTGATTTCTAAATGACACTGTAAGCGTAGTGTTCTCATAATTCATAGAGAAATACTCACTCTTGAGAACAGTCAGGTGAACAGAGTAATCCACTCCAGTTTTATCTCCACCTTCATGTAGAAACTGTTGACAGGTGTAGTTTCCAGCATCTTTAGCTTTGACTTTATGGATGTTGAGAGAGCAGTTTGACCCCACACTCAGTCTGCTAGTCCTGTTTTTCTTTTCTGTTTTGACCTTCCCGTGACCAACCAGTTCAATAACATTATCATGATTTTCATTATTATAGATCCATGTAGTTGAGGAGCAGTCCTGATAAACCACATTTTTACATGGCAAAGTGATGTTCTCTCCATCAATGGAGAACACAGTGCTGTTAAATCCACTCACACCTGAGAGAATGATAAATATCAGTCACTTCTTTAAGGAAAATCATATCATTTAAAATGTGCCCAAGAGCCCTCCCTCTGGCAAATCCTAGCTCAGGTTTTGTTTAATAGTGTGACAGTGTGATATACATGTGTCAACACTGCAGCTGTTATCTGTAGAGGAGGTATAATTAATTGGATTGAAAATGTATATGGATTAGGCTGTTAAATACAAAAGGATATTGTGATCCTTTTTTTCCTAAGATAGAAAAGAAAAACATTTTTTAAAAGTGTATTATGTTTATGGCTTATACCGGATAGACTTATGGGGTTATTAATTTAGGTGTTTTACATTGTCATATTTATATAACGTATCATATTCATGAATTATAAGATAAATAACTATCTTAACCTTCAGTCCAAAATCTAAAAGAATAGACGGAATATCAGGATAATTTGCATTGATGCCTGCCTATCTATTTGTATGGCTTACTGTGCAATATAGGCTAACGTAATATAGGCTACAGTTGGCAATATACAATTAATTAGACAATACACCATGTCTGCCTCTGGGGAAGGTAAAAGGAACTGAGTGATTCTACCATTCAGCCATTCATCTCTACATCTCAGCCATTCAGCCATCAGTGTCGCCGGTTTTCTAATCACCGGTCTGTTCACTCATCTCCCGCACCTGTCTTCACTTTCTTGCACTCATTCACTCCCCTACTTAAACCTATCTGTTTAATAGCCCTCTGTTTAATAGTCTACACATGCTATACGTGTGTTTGTTTCAATCTCAAATTCTGTCTTGTTTGTTTGCTACACGAAGTTTTGTTATTTACTTATTTCACTACCGTGTTTTCTTTACTACTTTCACCTGTTCTGGTTTGTGTTTTTTGCCCTAAGTTTGTTAATAAACTCTGCCACTCCGCACTTGCGTCCTGCCATTTAGTGATTCTGTGACACATGGGTAGCACCTGCAGTGTGCTCTTTAAGGTCAGACACCCCTCCATGGGTGACCGAAAAAGCTCGATAGCAAACTGTACAGTTTGCCTTGTATTTGTCACCAGGGAAAGGGCTGAGCCACTGATCATTCAGCCCAATATCATGACAGCCTCTTACGTTTCACCAGGGGACTTGAGGCATCATTGAAATAATAAGGAAAGGAAAAATACAGCAACTGAGGGTGCTATTTTTAATTGTAAGCTACAAGACAACCACTGAGTTACACCTAATGGACACAATGACGCTGACGTGCAATCTAACACAGCACGCAGAGCTTGTTGGTCTGTAGCTCACCACCGAAACTAAACTTCCCCTTTCCACTTGTGTAACTGGTTTGATTTTACTTGATGTTATGTTTTTCTCAGCACTTTTTTCAAGACCTGTATATATGAAACGATGTATATGAAAACACGGGACGCAGCGTTTTATTTTCCAATGCAGGACAATCCCATACTATAAGGGACGGGTGGCAACCCTAGCTGAGTTGGATGTTAGCTTGCTAGCTAATAATTGCTAGCACTTGTCGCCAGTTGATTCCTTCATTGTGTATTTGTATATATACCACTGTGTTTTCCTTACTTGTTGCTTTGTGGGCGAAGTCTTACACTTGTTATCAGTACTGAGCAGGTCCTCATTTCCTAGTTTTCCTTGTCGCTCTGTTAAACTAATTTGCTATTAAATTCTGGGTGGCCGCTGACGTTGAAACAAAATACATGCTGAACGCAATTCTCTATCTAGGGAAAGATGACAGTAGGCCGGCAGTAGGCCGAAAATTTGCTCACCTCGTTAGCACTGGCAAACAATCTTTTGGTCTACGTGGAGGGGAACTTCTGAGTTGGTTGACAAAGTGATTCATGATGCGGTTTTATTCATTTCCAAGCGGTGCCTACATTTTCTATTACATGTGTGGAATTAGATTTAGCTGAGACTCATGATAGACGGTGGTAGGCTACTCGTGGTATGAACTAGTTTTGGCCAAATCATTCTAGTGACAATAGACATTCTAGTAACAATAGACTATGGCACTTTATTGGGAGGGGGTTGGGAGGTGTTACTCGTAGGTTACTTGGCAGGCTAGGTGTTAGGCTTCTCATAGCCCACTGAATGCCTTGAAAAGTCGTAGTGTTTGCTTCTATCATGGCATAGAATGATCTGTTAGTTGTGGTAGATAATTAATTTATTAAAATGCAAGTGTAAAGCTTGATATGCTCGGCGGGCTTATTATGTGGTACAAGCGATAATTTCATGGAGACAGACGAGTTCGGAACTGAAACACTTTAGTCTACTCCTCCAGCACCACCTCCACTCCTCCAGTCTCACACTCTAAACTTTCACAAGTTTTGATTTACACGCATTGTAATTCTCAACCAATTACCGCCTGTCTTGTCACTCCAATAGGTTGTTCTATTGAGTAAGCATAGAGTCCAGTTTATAGGTTACTCCGTCACCCGACATGTCGCCCAACAATTAGAATGTTCAAATCTGTAATCGCTCCCTATAACAGTTAATTTACAATCACAATTGTCTCTGATTTTTGAACTACCTGCACCGTGCCCTTACAATAAATTAATCACTAGGGGCAGCGACGTGATCATTGTCAGTCGACAACTGAATGTTGATACAGTCGGGCTACGCATTTACAGACCAACCGCAGTCTAACTCGCAACGTGTGTGACATCCCGTATAATAAACTAATTCTACAAGGTAGAAGATTAAATGTTAAAAAACAAATACTATGAAAAAGTTGCCTGAACTACTGAACTAGTCTTGTTCAGATGGTTTTTTAATCGAATTTGATCAAAACTTCCTCTGGAATTTATGCCTTTGAAAACACGGTTGCCACAAATAAATAATCAAAACATTATGTTGAATGATGGAAGGGCTGGACAACAAACGTTCTAATGAAGTAATAATTGACTGCTAACACTGAAATGAATGATACATTGGCTGAACGCGAGTTGATCTTGAAAGCAAACTATTTGCTTCATGCAAGAAGCGGCATCTAGCGATCATTATGTGTCAGTAACAGTGTCCTTGTCTAATGACTCGGCGGTCTTTTGACCGCCTAGCCGCGCTTTAAGTAGGTAAAACCAGCACGGCGCTCCAAGTAGGTAGTCACAGCGGTCAAATGACCGGCACTCGGCACTTCAAGGTATAAGTAGGTCAAACCGGCGTGGCGCTTCTAGTGTTAACCTTGTTCCTTGTTGGTCTTTTTCCTGGTTAGCCCTGTTCCATTTATTAAGCCCTCTTCCCTGTTCTCTCTTTTGATGTTCAGTGTGCTGACCTCAACTTGTTTTGACTTTGACCTTGCCTAGCCCCCAGTAACCAGGTTATTGTGTATCAGACCCTGCCTGTTGCTTGGCTACAATTAGGAAAGCAATTGGGACTGCAATAAAGATTGTCTGCATCCAATCTCCAATCTTTTGTGACAGTGTACAAGGCCTCACTGTAAGAAAATTTCCCATAGAAATATCATGAAAGTAGTTCTAAAGTTGCTAATATTAAACTCAATTTTTCGCTTAGTTTGATTAGTTCCATTTTAATATATATAAGTAGACCTGAAAGTGAAGATGGTCTGGTCACCACCACTCTTCAGAAAACCTAACTGTCATTACAGTGATGCTCATGTTTTTGTCCATATTTTCATCACACATACATTTATTCAAACAGCTCCTATATCAGGATTTATACAAAATGTGTAAAAAGAGTCCTCACAGTTTTCTTTGAGTTCCTGATTAAAGCCCTAATGCAGAGTCACACTGTCTCTGACAGAGGAACACAGTCATGCCAAATCTTCTCACAACAGAGAGAGCAATGAACAAGATTTTAGGGAATATGTTTATGTTAGTTCATGTTGTCAGTTTAATGCAGTCATTCTGTGACTGCTGAAAAAACAATGCGCAAATCTTTGGTTCTCTCCATTTGCAGTAACTTCAAGTTTTTCTGCAGTCAGTGTTACTCTGTCTTTGACACCTATCTGAACTAGGGCTTAGACCACAGTTTCCATAATCTTAACCAACTCGGGTTTAAACCACAACACCTCTCAATCTGTATGCAAATTATAAAACTTACATTTGTGATCATATAAATTTATTCATTTCTGTAGTCTGGTCCTTCAAATTCTTAATTCACTCTCAGTATGTAAGCTGCTAAATTCTTAACTGTGGTTCTAATATTATATGTAAAGTTCGTGGAACATTTGCAAAGAGTTTCTTGGGCCACTGACAGTTCAAACAACTTTTACACTATCAGCAAAAATATTTAGAGCTCTGACTAAAACAGCAAACAACAATTCTTCATTGTAAATTAAACTAAGCTTTACATGCACAACAGTGATAATCTTACCTGTAAGGAAGAGAGTTGTGATAATCAGCCTAAGTAAAAACAACAGTTTACGGTCTGTCATGATGCCTCTCTGAACTCTCTAATGAACATGAAAAAGCAACTCTCTCTTTATCAGTTGAATGGTCTGTGGTTTGTAACTTCCTCAACATGGGGAGATAATTATCACTTTAAGTTGCATGAAGATCTGTTGCTTTCTGCATGTATGAGAGTGCTCAGTGTTGATAATCCAAAAATAATAACACCCTGCACTTTCATTCCATATGTAGTTTTACAATCAGGACAACATGACAGACTCATAAATCAATGCAGATTGAATGATGGGTGTATGAGACATTGGTGACCACCTGCAAAGTTTTTTTACTGATAGTAATGGCACGTGTGTTCAGAACCACAGAAGGATCTGGTCCGTTTAACTCTGCATAGTTAATAACAGGGAGGAGCTGTGATGCTTTGGTGAGAGGAAGAAAAACTGTTAGTTTCTCAGAGAGGCCTCAATATGTAAGCAGTAAATAAACATGTTTACGGAGAAAACACAAGCAAACCCACCATCACATACTCCCACGAACTGTTCAGTTTTTCAACTTCCCCTAAAAACCCCTTTCAGAGTCCATAAGCTGAATGCAGACTGAAGACTGATATTGAATGCATAGAACTCCATCAGTTCAATTTGGTTTTCAAATATGGTTGATTGAATCGTTTGGTTAATATTGTTGATTGAACTGATGCGAAAGTGTTACTAAACCAATAATTAGATTTTAGTCTGATGTCTTTTGTCTCATCATTGTCCCATGATCATCAATATGACTGAAAGGCTTTATCCAGATGCCAGGTGATGTGACATCGTTCAAATGTGTGAGGTTTAAAAAAACATAGAACTATTCTAATGACTCCACTCTACTAAGAGACATTAACAGATTGGTTTCATGATCAACTAAGAAACACTTCTCAGCTCTGTGACTGACTGACTGACTGACTAACTACTTTCTGAACACTATCAAGTATGTGACATTTTTATTTGACACTATTCTAATTCAAATTCTATGTCAAAACATTTCAAAACTGAAAAAGAAGTGTTGAATGTCGATTTTGTATACTGAGTTTCTCAGATGAAATTCTAAATGATGAAGTCCTGTGTCCGTTTATAACTGCATATAAACATTATTAAGGACTTCCATTTCTCTCTTGTCCCTGGTTTCACTCCGATGAGTTGAAGTTTCCAATTTGTGGAACAAGTCAACAACAGATCACTGTAATTAGGCTAATTTAATCTTTGCTCAAAATGTTTGAAGGGAAAATTTACATTAAAATAAATATTCCGGTGTTGGAAACAAGAAAATCTTGTTGGCATTTGAAAGTTACTTTGGTCATTTAAATCCTGTATTTTACAATCACAGTGAGTTGAATGTTCGCATGTTTTCCACTGTCCACTCCACAAAGTTGGAGTTTAATGTCATTTGAAAGTTTATAGTCTGCCATGGGGCCTCTCTGAGCCCTCTAATGAACACAGCAAAGCGTCTGTCTCTTTACCACCTGACTTTACTGTGGTTTGTAACTTCCTCAGTGTGATCTGACAGAGAAGTCCCACTTTAGGTTCCAGTCAGATCTGTTGCTTTCTGCATGTGTGAGAGTGCTGAGATCGGTGTTGATAATTCATGAACTGATATTTTTGTCATTTTATTCCATATGTGGCTTTATAATTAGGACAACCTGACAGATGGAATAAAATCATGCAGATTTAGTAATGTGTGAGTGAAACATTATTATGTTGAGTTTCCTGAAGCTGGAGTTACTGAAAAACTATGCAGTTGTATTTAACTAACTTTCAGTTTATTGTGGTTTCTCAGTGTGGCCAATACATATCTAAAAATGTCTGAGGAGTTAATATTACTAACCCAGAGGTCAGTTTATGTCTGTTCTCTTTTCTTTCGTCTGTGGACCATGTTTATCTACAGCTTCCTATAACACTGCTCTCACCACTTACACAGATATGTGTGTTCACAGTGAAATCATTCAGCCCAAACCTGGGCCATTAATTCATTTTCTCTGTCTCTTCACATGAAACACCTTTGACATGTCTGTAAAGTATGTCAATGACTAAACAAATCCTCTTCCAGGATCGTCACATGATCAATTTCATGGTCACTATTTCTTTCCACATGGATCTAGATCTGATGAAAGATTGAACGGCTTTAGAACAGACACCAGATTCCGGTGGATTTGAGACCACTTTCTGTTCTCCAGAGAAAGAGATGATGTCAGCCTTGTGCTCTTATGGTTTACCTTGACATTCCCTCAACCACATGACCCATTTGACATCATTTAATGTCATTTCTCTTTGACCACTTATACAGTCAGTGTTTCTAGAAAGCTTTTGACACCTGTCCACACCTGCTAAAGGTGGAACATATGTTGGAAGTGATTACTCTCTAAAGATAGATTATGATGCAGAGGGGTAAACTACTTCAAATGAAATGGTGTTACATTAAAAAACAGATGCAGTTGGCAACTTGGTTTCATGACTAAGCAACTAGACAGAATTGTAAACTCTGTTACCAGAGCTGAAGTCAAGATCACCTTGGTCAAGTCCAAGATAAGTCCAAGACCAGGACTAGTCGAGACCGAGCCAACTCATACTCGTTCCCATTGATAAAAACATGCATCTATTCCATCCATTTAAGTATTCAGTTTTAGCCACACCCCCTCTGGAATGTTCAGATGCCAGTATTAGCCAGTTAACAAGTTTGGTTTTGACTTCAGTTCCAGCGATATAAACCTTCAGCAGGAGATAGCAGCTGGTTTTCCATCCAACATATTTGCACATTTTAAGCTCATTCATGAAAATTTGGCTAAGGAAATATCTGTGCTGGTTTCCATCAGCTGTGTTATGCAGATGAAAATGTACACTCCTCATCGCAGGAGGAGCTGTGAATAGCTGTGGGTTTACAACTTGTCTAGAGCAACTCTAATGGAAATATGCGACAAAATCATAACAAACCCCTCGTTGATGCGACTAAACCTGTTTGTATCAACCAGTATCATTTTACCCTATGCTAATCACCTCTTTCCAACGAATTAATTTCTTATACGACTTAAAACATTTGATGCGAAGTTTAAGCGTTAATTTGCATAAAATAGTTGGATGGAAACCTAGCTAGTGTTGTGAAAGCATTATACTGTGTGTTTGTTGTGACAGGGCATGCGTTAAATGTGCTTGATGAATAAAAATGCGTCAGTATTTGTGGTTTACTATATAGTCCGTTTCAATGCAAACACAGAACAGAAGATTAGACTGGCTTAGTCACCCATTATGCTACAGTTGCTATACGGGGTGTGTGACCTGTCATTCAGTTCAGCAGTAGGTTATAAAGAATGTGTAGGCCAGTGATGGACTGTGAGTGAAAGTCGTGCCCACTCACTTTTGCCAAGGCCCATCTGAAACTAAACTTCTGGCTATGCCACCGGACAGAGTCAATACTGAGACAGAAAAGAAAAAAATCCTCTTGGAGACCACCTGCTTGCCTGTTTATAATTTTAGTGTGATGCTAGAGACACAGTATATCTTCTATGAAAATGATGAGCATGGATGCATTACGCATGACCAGAGATGTGTTTTAGCAGGCATGGGATTGGTTACCAGGCGGCCAATGTCAATGCCCGTTCTAGATGGATTTTGAATTAATGAAACCAATGTCCGTTTTCTGAACAAGCTCACTTAATATATGATTTGGTTTGAACGTGTCATGTTTTTTGGGAATGTAGTTCTTTTTTTGTCCATGTGGGGTCCTCAGTCTTAGTTTTGGTTCCTGTTTAGTTCATTATTGTTGTATTGTTTGCACCTGTGTCTTGTTCTGTCTGTCTATTTAAGTCTTCTGTTCTGTTCAGTTCTTTGTTCTGTCTTGAGTTGTTACCCTGTGTGCAATTCCTGATCAAGCCCGCTAGTAAGCTCTGTGTATTTTTGTGTGTTTTCTTGGATTGTCTCCTGTTGCTGACCCTCTGTTTTTGCCTGTGTTTTGGACTAAGATTCTGCCTGCCGTCTTCTCTGGATTTGATGCTGGATATCTCTGCTTACTGGTTTTGACTTCTGCCTGGAATTGTTTACTGATTTTTGTCTGACTCCCTTGGATGCCCCAATTTACCTATAAAAGGAACCACCTAACTGAATGACTTTTGCCTTGCTTTCTGTATTTGGGTCTTTCACTTGGTGGCACCAAGGTAAAGCTCTGGGCTTCCATGCCAGAGCCCTGGGTTTGATTCCCAGGTCAATCGTTACAGAACGAGGAGTTTCTTGAGGAAAAAAAAAACATATTTTTACCGAGCATATTTTCACAGTAAAATATGTTTCTCGTACCTAATACCAGTATCAAAATATCTAGTATGCTCTGCTCCAAACCTTTTGATGCCTGTCCATACCTGGCAAAGGTGGAACACATGTTGGAGGTGATAGACTGTAATAGAGAGGAGAAATCACCCCACATTAAAACTGTGCTGGTTACACACACACACAAAAAAAGTTGAAGCCAACTTGCTTTCATGACTAAGCAACCGTGAACAATTCTCAACTCTGACTGACTGATAGACAGAGACAGCAATAGTTAATCTGTACATCTATTCGTTCCTCGTTTCTACCAAAAACATTACACCTTTTTTGCAGCTTTTACACTTGATAACTGAATTTCTTCCATTCTAGTGTGTCCATCAGCTCTTAAGAGCTACTCTCCACAGAAATGATCTAATTTTCATTGGTTTAACATTTCACAGTAAAATGTGATTGGTGACTTATTGATATGTATGAATGACTTGTTTACACTGGGGTGTAAGAGAATTTGAGAGTGAGAATTGGGTAATGTGAAATAGCAGCCTCCAGTGGACAAAGTGTGTATTTGCAATTATGTCAGAAACTGACATTTTTAAATAAGAGGAAGAATTAGTGTCACAATACTTTTAATTGTGCTGAGAATAAGTGTTGAAGAGATACTACCAAAGGTAAATATCAAAATGTCTTGCCCTTTTTTTCAACCCAATACACAAGATAGTTCACATTTACATTATGTATTTATGTATTTATTTATTTATTATGCAATTTCATCAAAAGAAACTTCCAAATGAGGCAAAATGTAAAATATGTGAAATACTTATAGCATGTAAAACACGTAAAAAATGAAAACATGTTAAAAAAATCTTATTTCATTTAAGTTTATTGATTATTTGTGTGGGCATGGTTAACATCATGTCTGCTGTCCCATTAAGTTTTCTCATGGTTTGAACATTAGTTTCCTGCTGCTGTAGTCCTGTGGTCCTGATTGTGGCATATTGAGGACAGTGAATCTGCAGGCTGTTTTGAAAGACAAATTACACAATACATTAACGCATATATTGATGAAAATATGTAAACACAGGTTTGATATTGACTGACTTTTTTTTTTTGGTGTGCGCATTCTAGTGTAATTAGTCATATAAGCAAGGGGATCTGTCTGTTCTCTAGTCCAGTATGTGAAACATTACAACTGAAAAAAAAATACAATTACAACTGATTAAATATTATAAACCAAGATATAGTAATACATTTTGACAACATTATCATGTCTGTATTTTTGATGTGATAAAAGCAGATAGTGTCATTCCAGAAATTTAATAAAATTTTTCTAGTGTAATGACCTGGACAATGTAAAAAAGTATTACGGCATTCCATCCTTATGACATGATTTGTTGTGTACTGCTGTGTTTGCATTATTTTCAGGTATCAGCTTATCTTTGTGATCAACTCATAGCCCACATGTTTTTCATACATCATTGTATGCACATGAATCATAGAGTATTTAATATCCTACCTCTCCATCTAGTGACATGTCTGACTGATGTCTGTATCTCCTTTCCTTTAGTCAGCTGGCATCTCCACTCTCTCTGATTGTCTTGGTCCTGGAGCTCCACAGTCAGACTGATGTTACACTGAGACAAGTGTGAGATTTTGACTGTGGGGGTGTTCTGTAGATCAGCACCTGTCTCATTCACCCAGCTCAGTCTCAGTCTTTCAGTCCTGACTAGATCATTACATGTTGTGAATTTATGATGCAGGGAGCAGTAGAGAGTCACAGTTGTGCCTGACCTCATCTCAGTCTGTTTGAGGGATGAGCTGACTACAAGAAATGAAAGATCACAATGAAATAAATGGAACTGGTGGTTCTGAGTTTGACTGAGGGGTTGGTTTAATGACATGTCATTAAACACGTTCTACATTAAAAGTATTCCCATATACAAGAATGATGAAAAAGACGTTGATTAAATCTTATATAAAGAAAATACTTTAAAACCTTCATGTAGGTTTTATTAGGGCTTGTAAAGAACCCTGTTGTCAATCAAAAATTCATTTTGATTTTAAAGTTACACTGAAGTCACTGTTTTCTCATATTTCATAGAAAAATACTCACTCTTAAGAACAGTCAGATGAACAGAGTAATCCACTCCAGTTTGATCTCCACCTTCATGTAGAAACTGTCGACAGGTGTAGAGTCCAGCACCTCGAGCTTTGACTTTATGAATGTTCAGAGAGCAGTCAGACCCCACACTCAGTCTGTCAGCTCTCTCTGTGTTCTCTGATTTGATTTTCCCATGACCAACCAATTCAATAATGCCAGAGGTTTTGTTGTTATAGATCCATGTAGTTGAGGAGCAGTTCTGATAAACCACATTTTTACAGGGCAGAGTGACGTTCTCTCCATAAGTGGAGAACATAGTGATGTTAAATGCACCCACACCTGAGAGGATGATGAATATCATTTACAACTTTAAGGAAAATCTTCATTCCATTTTAAGGCAGCAGTTTATCGCTGTGATTAATTCATATATGTATTTTATACGTCTGTGCATTCACATGAATCATACAGTACTGGATGTCCTACCTCTCCATCTAGTGACATGGCTGACTGAGGTCTGTATCTCCTTTCCCTTTGTCAGCTGGCATCTCCACTCTCTCTTATTGTCTTGGTCCTGGAGCTCCACAGTCAGACTGATGTTACACTCAGACAAGTGTGAGATTGTGACTGTGGAGGTGTTCTGTAGATCAGCACCTGTCTCACTCACCCAGCTGAGTCTCAGTCTTTCAGTCCTGGCCAGATAATTACATGTTGTGAATCTATAGTGCAGGGAGCAGTAGAGAGTCACAGTTCTGCCCGACCTGATCTCAGTCTGTTTGAGGGATGAGCTGACTACAAGAAATGAAAGATCACAGTAAACTGAATGAAATTGTTGGCTTTGGGTTTGATTTAATATTTTTGTTTAATAAAAGGTCATTAAACATATTTATACATCGAGATTATGCTGATTAAATCTCATGTGAAAAATGTTGCAAAGCCTTGTAAAGGACCCTGTTCTCATTCAAACATAATTTTTTAATTTCAAAGTTACACTGAAGTCACTGTGTTCTTGTAATTCATAGAGAAATACTCACTCTTGAGAACAGTCAGATGAACAGAGTAATCCACTCCAGTTTGATCTGCACCTTCATATAGAAACTGTCGACAGGTGTAGAGTCCAGCATCTCGAACTTTGACTTTATGAATGTTCAGAGAGCAGTCAGACCCCACACTCAGTCTGTCACCTCTGTCTGTGTTCTCTCTTCTGATTTTCCCATGACTAACCATTTCAATAGTAACAGAAGTCTTGTTGTTATAGAGCCATGTAGTTGAGGAGCAGTCCTGATAAATCACATTTTTACAGGGCAGAGTGACGTTCTCTCCATAAGTGGAGAACACAGTGATGTCAAATCCACTCACACCTGAGAGAATTATGAATGTCTGTTACTTTTTTTTATTAAATAAAATTTTTAGGTACCAGTTTATCTCTGCGATCAATTCACATATATTTTTTTATACATCTATGTATCCATACAGTATATTGACTATTAGCCATCACTAACTGACACTGGTGCTAAGCGGACATTATGTCGTAATAGCATAAATTTATGAACATTCTAGCTACTGCATTACTTATTATGCCATCCTCATCTGTCAAAACAAAATGGCTCTTTAATCTGAACGAAACTGCGTCTCATTGTCAGAGACACTTTTATTTCCGATTCAAGTCACATAAAGTTAGAGTTGACCTTACCTGTAAGGAGAACCGTCATAACAATCAGACAATGCAAAAATAGCAGTGTGTGGTCTGCCATGGTGCCTCTCTGTACCCTGTAATAAACGTGAAAAAGATGTTGTCTCTTTTTATAGGGATTTCGTGTATTTTGAAACTTCCTCATTGTGGCCTAATCCAAAACTACCTTTGTAATTTACAGAGGACATATTGCTGTCTAAGCGTGTGGGAGCTCTGGGGTCAGTTTTTGTTAGTCTTTAATATTTCACAGTGACACAGTACCATTGTGGTTACATTAAATTTGTACTTTTTGTGGTAGCCTTTCAATCAGGGTGGCATGACTGAATAGAACAATAAAGATTCAATAATGTATGTGTGAAATACTGTTATGTTGTGTGGTCTGTGGTTAAGGGGTGTGGTGAGTTTATTGATTAGACACCCCCTACTCCCCAAAAAAAAAAAAATTCCATGATCTCAGCCACCAACACAAACAGTGAGCATCTGGTCTTTTTAACCTTATATGGACAATATTAGATACAAGCTATGATCTTCTGCTAATATTATTACTCACTTACTGTTTTCAGCTTTGGTCCACAACAAACAAGTACACCCACCACCACCTGTTCACATGTCCAGCTCTGTTTTCAAATTCCCTCAAAACCAGCATCAGAGTCATTAAGATCACTAGGGACCATGAGGCTGAAGTTTTAGCCTTGGATGGATGAGTAGTCATCTGTCATCTATATCTTTGTGAATGAGTTCTTGATGTTACCACTGACTTGTTTGGACTTTGAATGGCAGTACCTGGTTAGCTAAAGCTATCAGTTCACATTGCTATGTTTTAGACTTTGGATGCTGGTCCCTGGAGTGAATGTGCTGAGATCAGTATGGAAAAGCCAGTCAAACTCAAGACAGATGTCAGCCTCTTACCATTGTTAAAACTCAATGATTTGGTGTAGTTTCCTATTAAACAAATTATTGAATCATTTAATACCTTCTCTGGTGTTGTCAACCTTCAGCAGGACAAAGGAGTGAATCAAAGGAGTCTGTTAGTTGTTCAAACTATGGGGAACAGAAATGCAAGAGAACTGGTCACTACTAACCAGACATGAAAAGACGATCAAAAAGCACGGTGGTTTCCTGGTAGCTTATCTAACACAACATCTGACAGACTAAAAAAAGAAAAATCTCGTTGCATATGCAAGGGTGGAAAAAGTCCAACAAAGTAATGACTCATTTCCCCAATGAGTTGGTACTCCAGGCAATACCAGGGCGTATATGACTGTCCTGTTTAGGGCAGACTGTCATCAGGACTGGTCTCTGATAGGGAAGGAGAGGAGATGTTGTCATTGGTGGAGCTGGTTGTCCAAGACTGAGCAGAGCCTTTTGTAGAGTAACTCATAAAGGGAAGAGATGATCTGGGCTGCATTAACAGTAAGAGATTATACAGGCTGCAGCGTAAGACACCAGTCACAGCTCTAGAGGGTACCAGCAAAGTAACTGCCATGAACTTTACAGAAGTTACATTGGTTGATTGGTTGGTGTAATTAATGTACTTTTTTTTAATTTTGATATCATGTGCCTTTGATATCACATCCTGTTGATGAACCTGTACTTGATAGAATAACAAGAATGTGTATATATACATATATATATGTGTGTGTGTGTGTGTGTGTGTGTGTGTGTGTGTGTGTGGTGTGTGTGTGTGTGTATGTATGTTTATAAGCTTTTGTTATCAGTTTAATCTTTTTTAAGCCAGCTAAGCAGAACATGTTGCATCTAGTGCCTCCTAAGGACAAAAGAATGGAAAAATATTAATAAAGAAAAGGATTCTTTAACTGCCACATGTCTCTAATTGTGAACCTGAGAGTCTCTGCTAATTGTGAACCTGATGAGTCTCTGCTTGTTACTGACACTAATCTTACAGCTGGTGAAGGAGATGAGAGAACAAGGAAAAATGAGAACAGGAAATGACAAGGACTTCACAGAGTTCTTCAGTCAGTCTACTTTAAATAAACCATAAATAGTCTAATGTGTGAGCCAGACATTTTAATTCTGTAATTGTTTCTCACAGTAGTCATTATTAATCAGTCATTTTCTGAATATTTAATACACACAATACACAAAGCACAACATCATGAAGGAGAGGTATAAATGTGTGAATTTTTAAAGACACATTGTGCTGTAAATACCATCTTTTTTCTCTCTCTTATGCAATATTCAAGTGTAACAACCTCGTCGCCTCCCTCGCTGGTTTCAACAATTCGGTACTCACTGGTTTACTAATCACTGGTCTGATCACTCTAATCCTGCACACCTGCCCTCACTTTGGATGCCCCTCTTTATTTAAACCCCTCTGTTTTACCGGTCAGACGCAAAGTCAACACCTTCCATGTGTTTCCTAAGCCTTCTCTTTATTGTGAAGCTTGTGATGCTACTCAGTGTCCTGGAGCCCCTATCACCACAACCGAGAGTTTTGAATGTTCATTGTTTCCTGTTTGACTTTCGTCTTGGTCCCCTGTTAACCCATTTTGTAGCTTTGTTCTGGTCCCCTGGTAACCCAGTTTGCACAATACTTCATTAAAAGAGCTTTGTTACTCCGCACTTGTGTCCTCCTCCATGGTCCATCAAGTCATGGTTATGCTCATATCAGAGACACATTTTAAAAGAAATGACACACTTTTGATGACATTTGAACTTTATTATGCCTCTAAAGAAAGGCTAGCATATGGAAGAAAATCACACAACAGGAAGTCTCACCAAGCTCTCTAGTTTTTCTTTTCTTTTCTTTCATGTTTTTCTTTTTCCCCCTCTTGTTAGTGGACAACAGTTTTAATTGACAAACACAAAGAAAAACTGTGGGGATCTATTAGTATGGGAACATTTCATTGTTCTGTCTGAACTTTTTGTAATGAATGGATAGCAAATGGGTCGAGAATATGGAATGCTCCAAGAGAGATTTTTGTTTTAGCTTGACAGCTTGATAGAAACTAGGAAAGGTACAACATGCATTGCTGGTTATGCTATACACAGCTCTTAATAAAAAGATTGTTTGATAACTTTCCAGTATGATTGCAGACTTTGCACAATCATACAACCATGGTCTTTGTGGTTGAAATGACATGAAGTATTTTACAGTATTAAGTATTTCATTTAAAATCTCCTCATGTTTAAATCTGTTTATTAACTGTAGCATAAAGGTTACTGGGGTCAGCTGATCCTCTGTCCTGCTGCTGTAGTCCAGTGGAGGCCACTGTAGCATAGGTCACTGTATCTGCAGTCTGGTTACAAGATCACAAAAGTTATGAAATTGCTCACCTTAAAGAAAACATTATAAAATACTAAGATATTCACTCACATTCTTTTTAGAGGATGAAGATCCATTGCTGACAACAGTAACCTCAGCATAGGTAACACTGTCAGGTCTCTGTTCCTGTATAACATTAAAAAAAAAACATTTTGAAACCGATTTCCTTGTGAAAAATCATATAAAAAAAGACAAGTATTTCATTGAGGTGGACTTTAACAGGTTGGACTTTAAAGTTGCGTTTTTGTTTTGCTTTTTTACACTTATCGTCTTGACTTTCTTTTTTAAATACTCAGTTTTAGTTTTGTGACTATATTTGCGTAATTTTGCCCAGGTTGTTTTATGTCTCAGAAGTAATATGAAATGTCTGGATTTAATAAATTGATATTGATCCCTTACCACCAGTTAACGCAGTTGATTGGAGTAGCATTAATATTAAGCGCTGCATGTAACAGAATTATAGTCAATCTCATTTCATTCACTCACATTAAAATCACTGGAAGGCACTTCGACTGAATGATTCACTGTGTCATATGTCACTGTGTCTTCATTCTGACCCTTAAAACAAATCATTGTCAAATTGAGCAATATTTATCACAATATCAAAATACAGAGATACTGTCGTCTGTGCATAATCATATAATAGCAATCAGTATTACATTGTAATATCTGTGTACAGATACGCTCTGTATAAACAATTAAGTAAAATTAAGACGCGGGGGGGGGGGGGGTTGTGTCATCATAACTCACTCTGGATTTTTGAGTCCACCTCCAGATTTCTGAAATTTAATTCAGCAAAATTCTCAGTCAGAGTTTAACTGATGTCACAGTATCCTCTATTCACATGTGTAGAATGTGTAAACAAAAGACTAAATATCAATACATCAGCTGACTTTTACAGAGCTATTGTTATGTACACACTTTTGTTAACTTATTAGATTGTGCTGTGTAAAATAAACACTTTGGAATTTCCCTGCCATGCAAAAATGGAAGAAAGCGTTCTTCCCAAACAATAAATATTGTAGAATTGGTCATCGGTCAGAAAACGTACTTTGTCTTCTCTTATAAACCAGCAGGAGAAGAAAAACAAGAATCAGGAAACCCATTCCAGCAGCCAGAGCAGGGACCAAAGGATCTGCTATATGAGAGAGAGAGCGAGAGAGAGAGAGAGAGGTTATAAGAAGAAGAAGAAGAAGACAAAGAAGAAGAAGAAAATGAAGAAGAAGAAAAGAGTTGGGGAAATTCAAATGGTAAAAAAAGAGGAATAGGTAATGACTGAAAAAAAAAAAACAGTTTTCCGTGTCCATATACACTACAGCATAAATTCACTTGTGTAGGCCATTCTTTGCTAACGATTCACTTAGGTAAATATTTCAAATGTTAAAGAAATTTGTCATGTGTGTAGTCTGATGCTGATAGGCTCACTGAAGAAGATGTATCACAATGTGTTGTGAATGAATTGCAGTGTGATTTCCCCACAGCAGAATTTCTCAGAAGTATTCAGAAAAGAGACCTTTCCACTAATAACACAGTCATTGACTGAATCTTATGCTCTCTCTTATCAAACAAAACTTATTACAAGTGATACTGAGTATTTTTTGCATAACTCAGGTGGAGTCTAAGTAGTGATGATAAAGAAATGGCTTTCATACGTGCAGTGGATGATGTTGATGAGTTGTCTGATGTTGGTGAGTTGTCTGAAGGAGAAATAGATGGTTTCACTGAAGAGCAAGAATCCCACACAGGATTGTGATGTTGGGAATGAACCCACAGGAGCATTTTCATGATTTGTTGTGTATATAAAGAAGGAAAAACACTTTGTAATTTCTCTGCCAATCTGATTGACCCCTGATTTTGTACAAACAAGAATTATATCTAGCAGTTGTAGCAATGAGAATCATTCACAAAAAATAGATTCATATTAAGAGCATACAATCTATTTATGAGTAATTATACATGTCCAAACATATATTCATTTGATTATAGCAATTAGTACAGTACTGCAGACTTTGCAAAGCAAACATGAAAAATACATAAATGTATTAATATATGGCCTAAAACACATGCTACAAAACAGAGACTGTTATAAATGAGTTTAAGTGAGCATATATATAATAAAGAAACAAGCAGAGATGTTAACATATTTGTCTTTTCTGGAGGAGCAAAAGTTGTGGTATGTTTTCTGTGACACTCTGTGGTCAGTCCTTTCCCATCTTTAGATATATGCATGAGAAAAAAAAGTTCATTACACAGTACAATAAACTTTGATTGCTGGGACGTGTTGTGTACATGTTTGTCTTCGTGTGTGTTCATGTTCATGTTCGTATTTGTGTTTGTGTGTGAAGAAGAAGAAGAAGGAGACAAACAACAACGACAACAACAACAACAACAACAACAGGAATGAGGATAATCATCAAGATCAAACAGTACTGAAAAACAATTTTTTGTGTGTGTCCATATGCACTACAATGTAAATTCACTTGAGTAGGCCGTTCTTTGCCAACAACTTTGTCAAATCAGGTAAATAGTTTAAATGTTAGAGAAGTATTTGTCATGCGTGTATAGTCTGATGTTGATGGGCTCACTGAAGAGCATTGTTGTGAATTCCCTCCCTCCCCCAAAATTAGTTTCGATTGTGTTACATGTGCTAAAAAAAAAAAAAAGATAATGTTGAAGAAAATAATTTGGAATCTGATCGTTACTTGATCCAAAAATTGTTCTGGTCAATTTGGAGCTCAGAACAGTATTCAAAAAACAAATCTTCCAACTAATAACATAAGTTTCCCTCTTATCAACAAACTATCACTTGTAACAAGTTGTGTATTTTATAGTGATGATAAAGAAATGGTTTTCATACGTGCAGTGGGTGATGTTGGTGAATGATGTTGGGGATTAACCCACAGAGGCATTTACATGTTTTGTTGTGTATGTAAAGAAAGAAAAACACTTTGTAATTTCTTTGCCAATCTGGTTGACATCTGATTTTTTATGAAAAAGAATTACATCTAGCGACTCTGACAATAATTCACAAAATGGATTCATTTTATGAGCATACAATCTATTTATGAGCAATTCTACATGACCAAACATATAATCCTTTGATTATAACAACTAGTAAAGTACTGTTCTTATGTAGTATAATAGTCATCCAGAGCAATTCACTGAAGCCAGAGTAAAATTAACACTGAGAGAGTGTGAGTTTCTGGAGTTTCTGTGTTTATTTGAATCAGTCGTGTTTGTTTCAGCTGAATCTACCATGACGGTCTTGTGTATGTGTTTGACACTAATCACACAGTTAAAGTTCAGTACACTCAGGGTATTGAGAGACTTTGCAAACCACACAGGGAAAATACAGAAATGTATTACTGTAGGGCCTATTGCACATGCTAAAAAACAAAGACTGTTTCAAATGAGTTTAAGTGCGCATATATGAAAATAATGAACAGAAATGTCAACATACTTGTCTTTTTTGGAGGAGCAGTAGTTGTTGTATGTTTTCTGTGACACTTCCTGGTCAGTCCCTTCCCATCTTTAGATATGTGCATGAGAAAAAAAAAGTTCAGTGCACAGTACATTAAACAGTATAATAAATTTTGATTGCTGTGACATGTGCTCATACTTGTCTACATCTGTGTGTGTGTGTGTGTCTGTGTGTGTGTCCGCGTATGTGTGTGTAAAATAATGACTACATTAACATCCTACCTGTCCATCTGGGGCCCAGGCAGATTGAGGTCTCTGTCTCCTTTCCCTTAGTCAGCTGGCATCTCCACTCACTCTTATTGTCTTGGTCCTGGAGCTCCACAGTCAGACTAATGTTACACTGAGACACGTGTGTGATTTTGACTGTGGAGGTGTTCTGTAGATCAGCACCTGTCTCATTCACCCAGCTCAGTCTCAGTCTTTCAGTCCTGACTAGATCATCACACTGTGTGTACTGTGAGTACTGTGAGTGCAGGGAGCAGTAGAGAGTCACAGTTTTGCCAGTCTGTATCTCAGTCTGTTTGAGGGATGGGTGGACTACAGCAGAAAAGCGGAAGATGACAATGCATTGTTCCACATTTTTCATGTTTCATGTGTGAAACTGAATAAATCATTACTGTGAGACTTCACATTTTTCACCAGTAAAATAACATAAGAGACAGATATGATGATGTTATGAAGTCTTTATATACTGTATTATGAGTATTTTTGTCTAACCCTTTTTTAATAATCTCTGATTTCTAAATAACACTGTGAGAATGGTGTTCTCATAATTCACAGAGAAATACTCACTCCTGAGGACAGTCAGGAGAACAGAGTAATCCACTCCAGTTTGACCTGCACCTTCATGTAGAAACTGTCGATAGGTGTAGAGTCCAGCATCTCGAGCTTTGACTTTATGAATGTTCAGAGAGCAGTCAGACCCCACACTCAGTCTGTCAGCTCTCTCTGTGTTCTCTGATTTGATTTTCCCCTGACCAACCAGTTCAATAGAGCCAGAGGTTTTGTTGTTATAGATCCATGTAGTTGAGGAGCAGTTCTGATAAACCACATTTTTACAGGGCAGAGTGATGTTCTGTCCATAACTGGAGAACACAGTGATGTCAAATCCACCCACACCTGAGAGGAGGATGAATACTCGGTGACATTTACATGCATTTCATATGTTCATATAATATCTTCAATTCATTATTGAAATATGTACCATTTTATTAGCTAATTCTTCCTTTTAGTGCTTCTGACTTGTAAAAACACATTTTTATCAAAATCACCGAGTCTACTAAGACTTTTGAATCAATTACAGATTCTTCATCCACGGGTCTGTGTTATCAGATCTGATTGACCAAATGCTTTGTTTGTTAATCATTGTGTGCACGTATTTATTTGAATATATACCTGTGCAAAGTGTTATGCTTGTTGTCAGTACTGAACTGGTCCTTGTTTCCTAGTTTTCCTTGTAAATCTGTTAACCTTGTTCCTTGTGAGTCTGTTTCCCTGTTAACCTTGTTAGCCTGTTCACTTTGTTTAGCTCTCTTCCCTCTTCTCTCTTTTGACACCCAGTGTATTGACTTTGGCTTGCTTTTGACTTTGACTTTGATTTTGTCTAGACCCCAGTAGCCAGGTTATTGTGTACCAGTCCCTGTCTCTTGACTGACTATGGTTAGGAAAATGATTTGGATTACAGTAAAGATTGCCTGCACTTGTGTCCAGTCTCCCCTCAGTTTTGTGACAGTGTACAAGGACTCAATGTGAGAGCATTTCCCACAGCCATATCATGAAAGCAGTTCTAAATTTGCTGATATTAAACTCTATTCTTCTCTTCGGGAGATCAGTTTCATTTTGATATGTAATATGTGAATTCATTTTTAATGTAGATATGAACATATCTGAAAGTGAAGATGGCCTGGTCGCCACTCCATTCCTAATAAAACCTAACTATGTCATTACAATGATGCTCATGTTTTAGTCCATATTTTCATCACACATACATTCATTCCAACGGCTCCTGTATCAAGATTTAAAAGAAATGTTAAAAAAAAAAAAGAATCCTCACTGTTTTCTTTGAGTTACTGATCAAAACCCTAATGCAGAGTCACACTGTCTCTATGACAGAGGAACGCAGTCATACCAAATCTTCTCACAACAGAGAGAGCAATGAACAAGATTTTCAGGGAATATGTTTATGTTATTTAATGTTGTCAGTTTAATGTTGTCACTTTAATTGATTACTAATTGACGAAAAGTCTCTAATCTGAACAACACAGCTTTGCAGAACACAGACCACTGAGCTTTCTAATTTAAATTTTCAAACTGGAAAATGACCATTATAAACAAAATATAGCATTCATCCACAGATTAGCAATTATATGAATCTCAGTCATTTCTGGAGACAAATTACTTGATTCATTCTTGTAAAGTAAAATCTTAAATGAACGTTGCTGCTTCACATTCACATTGGGAAGTGTCCACGTGGAGAGATGGCTTGTTTCTCATCTCTTACACCTTTTGTTAGCAAATTACCAGAGAATAAGTTTCATGGCCTTTTAAAGCACTCCAGTGTTCACATAGGTAAGTCTGTATCACTCGAACACAATACATGATTCTTTGGTTCTCTCCATTTGCAATAACTTATAATTTTCCATTGACCTCAGTCACTGGTGCTGTGTCTTTGACACCTATCAGAACTAGGGTTCAGACCCACAGTCTCCATAGTCTTAACCAACTTGGCTTGAGACCACACATCAAATTCTACAGTGTTAAATCTACTCTGAGAGAGTTCATTTTAGCACTGTGCTGGATTTCATCTTCTTCCATTCTTTGCAGTGTTAATTGAACACTTCCTAAAGTGTTAACAATACAACTCAGATGTAGTGTTAAAATAATTCTTTGCATCGTTAAAAATTAACACCCCTTTACTTGCCTATTATGTCTAAGGGTTGTGGAAAAGTGATCAATTTACCTGTAATGAAGAGAGTTGTGTTGATCAGCCTAAGTAAAAACAGCAGTTTATGGTCTGTCATGGTGTCTGTCTGAACTCTCTAATGAACATGAGAGAGCAACTGTCTCTTTAAATGTTGAATGTTCTGTGGTTTGTAACTTCCTCAACAGGAAGAGAGAAAATGATCACTTTACATTGCATGAAGATCTGTTGCTTTCTGCATGTATGAAAAAGCAACAGATAGTGTCATTCCATGCCTAATTTTACGATCAGGACAACATGACAGATTCATAAATTAATGCAGATTCAGTGATGGATATATGAAACGCTGGAGTGTTGTGTTCTCTGCAGTGGTTAGTTGCTGACCACCGACGCCATTTGTAACCCACAGCAATGGAACATGTCTGTTGATTTACAGAAGTATCTGGTCCATTTAACTCCGCATAGCTTTTAATAGTGAGGGGCTGTGATGCTGTGGTGAGAGGAGTGCTAGTTGTTAGTTTCTCAGAAAGGTCTCAGTATGTAAACAGTACATAAACATGTTTCTCTGAAAAAACACACACAAAGCCAAACTCCCACCAACTTCCCCTACAAACCTACATCAGAGACCATAAGCTGAATGCAGACTGAAGACTGACATCGTATGCATGGAACTCCATCAGTTCAATGTGGTTTTCAAATATGGTTACTTTAATAATTTGGTTGATATAGCTGATTGAACTGATGGGTCAATGGCACTAAACCAATAATTAGATTTTAGTCTGTCTTTTGTCTCATCATTGTCCCATGATCATCAGTAAGACTGAATGACTTTATCCAGATGCCAGGTGATTTGACATCATTCAAATGTGTGTGGTGTAAAAAAAAACATATAACTATTCTAATGATTCTGCTCCACTGAAAGACATTAACAGGTTGGTTTCATGATTAAGCAACTAAAAAACACTCCTCAGCTCTGTGACTGACTGACAGACAGAAGAAATGTTGTAGAGTTCCTGCTCTCTGAACATTAACATAGTTAATACATGAGACATTTTTATTTGACACCATTCTAATTGAAATTTTGATAAGAAACATTTCAAAACTGAAAAAGAGGCTTCGAACGCAGACTTTGTTGCATATAAAAGAAAAAGTTAAACATTTCCGTTTTTTTCCTGTCCCTGATTCTGCTCTATAAGGTTGTAGTCTCCAGTTTGAGGAACTGGTTACGAAATGCAAGTCAAGAACAGATCACTGTCATTAGACTAATGTAATCTTTGCTCAAAGTGTTTGAAGGGAAAATTTACATTAAAATGAACATTCTGTTATTTGAAAAAAGGAAAACTTGATAGCATTTGAAAGTTCCTTTGGCCGCTTAAATCCTGTATTTTGTAATGACAGTGAGTTGAATGTTGGTGTGTTTTCCACTGTCCATTCAGACTGTGGTTTGTAACTTCCCCAATGTGATCTGACTGAATACTAGAACTTTAG
This sequence comes from Chanos chanos, assembly GCF_902362185.1. Classification (NCBI taxonomy): domain Eukaryota; kingdom Metazoa; phylum Chordata; class Actinopteri; order Gonorynchiformes; family Chanidae; genus Chanos; species Chanos chanos. The sequence continues at coordinate 4,262,675 of NC_044502.1, read as the reverse complement.
GTTCCAGTCAGATCTGTTGGTTTCTGCATGTATGAGAGTGCTGAGGTCAGTGCTGATGATTCATAAATAGACACCTTTGTAGTTTCATTCCATATGTGGTTTTATAATTAGGACAACCTGACAGATGAGTGAGGCAAAGATGTCTGTTTAAATGAAGAGGGTGTGTTTATTTACTGGGGCACCCACAGTTAAGTTTTCCCACGGAGTGAGGCAAAGATGTCTGTTGTGAGGGGCACCCACAGTTAAGTTTTCCCACGGAGTGAGGCAAAGTTTCTGCTGTGTTTAATCCTGTATGACTGACAGTAGGGAGGAGCTGTGATGTTGTGGTGAACTGAAGATGCAGCTTGTAAGTTTGTCACAAATACCTCAGCATATCAGTGGTTAACACTTTAAAAATGAACAAGCGAAGCATCACACTGTCACAGACATTCCTGTTTCCCTAGAAAACCTTCATCAGTATCACCAGTTTAAAAAGGCACCATGAGAGTTCAGTTATATTTAATTTAACTTCATCAGTTCATTGTGGTTTCTCAGTGGGGGCCAACGCATATCAGAAAATATCTGAAGTGTTAATGTTACTCACCCAGAGGTTAGCTCAACTCTGATCCCTTTTGTTTCATCTGTGGACCATGTTCATCTATATCTTCCTATAACACTCCCTCCACTATAGAAAAATGCTCAACCCTGTGTCTGACTGATAGCCAGAGAACGCAATGTACACCTATTTCTGTCAACAATTTTAAGCTTTTTTTTTTACAGGACTTAATAACCATATCTCTTTCATTTGTTGGTGTGTCTATAAACTCTTACAAGTCGCTCTCAGTAAAAAGAATCTCATTTTCATTGCTTGAACCTTCCACAGTCAACTATCTTTGGTGAATATACATTGCCACTCTGTACAAATGCATGTTTTTTACTGGGGTGTAAGAGAGTCTTAAAGTGAGACGTGAGAAATACAAAATAGCCACCTTCAGTGGATAATGTATTTTTAATTATGACAAAAATTGACATTTATTTAGAAAAACATGAAGTCAAATATCAAAATAATTGCTTTTGGGAGTAAGGACTGAGAGGATAGAACCAAAGATTAACATCAAACGTCTTGCCCTATTTTTCAGCCTAACACATCAACAACATAAACAACATAACTTTACATTTACTATCTATATTTACATGAACATTTTATCCAAATTTATGTCCAAGCGAGGCAAAGTACATTAAAAAGAGCTTATTAATTATTTGACATAAGTTTACTGATCATTTGAATAGGCATGATGTTAATGCTGGGGTTAGTACATCAAAGTCCTGCTGCTGTAGTCCTGTGGTTCTGACTGTCACATGCTGTGGTCACTTAATCTGCAGGCTGATTTAAAAATATTGAAAGACTTATTGTTAAAACACGTAAACACAGGTTCGATATTCACTGACTTTGACTTTTTTGGGGTGTGTGTGTGTGTGTGTGTGTGTGTGTGTGTGTGTTCCAATCAAATCAATAACATAAGCAAAGAGTTATTTTAAGAGTCTTTTTTTCTGGTCCAGGGTGTGAAACATCACAGCTGACAATATAGTAACACACTATATGGTAATACATTTTCATAATATTAGAATTTTACATTTAAAATGTAATTAAACTAGATAGTGTAAATTCAGAAATGTAATAAATCCGCTTTAGTGTAATAAAAAAGTATCATATTATCTGATTCTTCTTACAGTATTTGGTGTGTAAACTGATTTCCATAAAGACTCTGATACTGTAACATTTTTATGCCCAGGCAAAGCCACACATTTACACATACCAATCCACTACAACTGTCAAGCACATCAAAGAGACATTACATTTATTTATTTATTTTTTTAAATCAGGTTGTCATTTTTCTTTACATTTTGGAATTTAAGTGTGCCTGATTTATTTCATAATTTCATGATTTGTCTCCCTAGTGACACTTTACTCAAGAATACCAGTGCATTATCACAGAGTCCCTCTCATGTCAAGGGTAATATACATAAAGGGTAATGTACAGCTGGCAAGGCAGTGGACTGTTACAGGATCAGTTTGTGTGAGGTGTAAGGTACAGGGGTTGGGCTGTGGACTGTTACAGGGTCAGTTTCTCAATCCTGCTACTGGAGGACCCCTGCTCTGCACGTTTTCCATCTTTCCCTGCTCTACCTACCTGACTGAACTCATCAGTGGCACTTTTGATTGGCTTAGCACACCTGATTTCATCAAGAGACTGTTAATCACACTAATCAGGTGTGTTCAGAGCAAGGATAGATAGAGGATATGCAGAGCAGGGGTCCCCCAGGAGCAGGACTGAGAACCACTCGTGTAATGGACAGTGGTCAAGGTGATGGACTGACACAGGATCAGTTTTTGTAAGGACTAATGTACAGTGGGTAGTGTTTCAGTGTCATGGTTTTAATCATCCTGAAGGGGCCTGTTACGAAACATCACTTTTTTACTATGTATTCTCCTGCTTATACCACAGTTGATTTACAAACCAATTAATTATCTGACACAACATGTTTCAACTGGTATTATAATGGAAAATTGTACATTTCCAGCTTCTGCACAAACCCTCCAGCAAAGTAATCTCCAGCAATAATCTCCGTACCACAAACGAAGCAGTGAGTTAACTCATAATAGACATAAGACAGTACGGTCTGTCTACATTAGCTATGTTGGGTGTGGAGTGAAAAAGCTGTGAAACAGCGATCATTACTGAGTGGCCACTGTTGACAAGTATTGACCAACACCGACCAATCAGATTTGAGTACACATGCATGCAATGGTATCCTACTGTGCAACTTCCCATGATCACTGTCTTCATACACACTATCTGATGTTATTACAAATCATACATTAAAGGAAGGAGTCAAACCTAAAAGACTGTGTCCTTTACTTTGAAAGGCTTGAATGTTACATCAGTCAAATGCTTTAATCTGCTGATTTAATCTAAATCATTTAAATGCTTTAAATGATTTAATCAGACCCCTCATTATCCCACTTATATTTGTCATTAACAGTAATAACAGCAGGTCACATTCAACTGATATTAATCCTAGCTGAGTTGGATGTTAGCTGATTATTGCTAGCACTTGTCGCCAGTTGATTCCTTCATTGTGTATTTGTATATATACCACTGTGTTTTCCTCACTTGTTCCTTTGTGGGCAAAGTCTTACACTTGTTATCAGTACTGAGCAGGTCCTCATTTCCTAGTTTTCCTTATCGCTCTGTTAACCTTGTTCCTTGCTAGTTCCCATAAAAATATCATGAAAGTAGTTCTAAAGTTGCTAATATTAAACTCTATTTTTCTCTTAGTTTGATTAGTTCCATTTTAATATATATTATATAAGTTCATTTTTAATGTAGATATGAATGTATCTGAAAGTGAAGATGGCCTGGTCACCACTCTATTCCTAATAAACCTATGTCATTACAGTGATGCTCATGTTTTTGTCCGTATTTTCATCACACATACATTTATTCAAACAGCTCCTGTATCAGGATTTATACAAAATGTGAAAAAAGGGTATTCACAGTTTTCTTTGAGTTACTGATCAAAGCCCTAATGCAGAGTCACACTGTCTCTGTGACAGAGGAACACAGTCATGCCAAATCCTCTCACAACAGAGAGGACAATTAACAAGATTTTTAGGGAATATGTTTGTTATTTCATATCGTCAGTTTAATGCAGTCACTCTGACTGCTGAAAGAACAATGCGTGAATCTTTGGTTCTCTCCATTTGCAACAACTTCAAGTTTTTCTGCAGTCAGTGTTACTCTGTCTTTGACACCTATCTGAACTAGGGCTTAGACCACAGTCTCCATAATCTCAACCAACTTGGGTTTAAACCACAATATCTGTCAATCTGTACACAAATTATCAATTATTGTAAATAAATATTGTAAATATTGTAAATTAAACTAAGCTTCACATGCACAACAGTGATAATCTTACCTGTAAGGAAAACAGTTGTGATAATCAGCCTAGGTAAAAACCGTAGTTTATGGTCTGTCATGATGCCTCTCTGAACTCTCTAATGAATATGAGACAACGACTGTCTCTTTACCAGCTGACTTTACTGTGGTTTGTAACTTCCTCAATGTGATCTGACAGAATACTAGAACTTTAAGTTCCAGTCATTAAGTTAATTTGGCCATTTAAATCCTATATTTTGTAATGACAGAGAGTTGACTGTTAGCATGTTTTCCCCTGTCCATTCAGAAGTTGGAGTTCATTGTCATTTATGAGTTCATAGTCTGCCATGGGGCCTCTCTGAACCCTCTGATGAACACAGGAAAGCGGCTGTCTCCTCACCACTTGACTTTACTGTGGTTCTGACTGAATACTAGAATACTAGAAATTTAAGTTTCAGTCAGATCTGTTGTTTTCTGCATGTGTGAGAGTGCTGAGGTCAGTGCTGATAATTCATAAATAGACACTTTTGTGGTTTCATTCCATATGTGGTTTTCTAATTGGGACAACCTGACAGATGGAATAAAATACAATGCAGATACAATAATGTGTGAGTGAAATGTTGTTTTGATGTGTTCTCTGCAGATGAAGTGGGTGTGGTTATTTACCGGGCACCTACAGTTAAGTTTTCCCACAGAGTGAGGTAAAGATGTCTGTTTAAATGTACAGAAGTATCTGCTGTGTTTAATTCTGTATGACTGACAGTAGGGAGGAGCTGTGATGTTGTGGTGAACTGAGGACGAAGCTTGTAAGTTTCTGACAAATACCTCAGCATATCAGTGGTTAACACTTTAAAAATGAACAAGCGAAACATCCATCACACACTGTCACAGATAGTCCTGTTTACAGCTTCCCTAAAAAACCTTCATCAGTATCACCAGTTTAAAAAGGCACCATGAGAGTTTAGTTATATTTAATTTAACTTCATCAGTTCATTGTGGTTTCTCAGTGGGGGCCAATGCATGTCAGAAAATATCTGAGGTGTTAATGTTACTCACCCAGAGGTTAGCTCAACTCTGATCCCTTTTGTTTCATCTGTATACCATGTTCATCTATATCTCCCTATAACACTCTCTTCACTTCAGAAAAATGACTGATAGCCAGAGAACGCAATGTACACCTATTTCTGTCAACAATTTTAAGCTTTGTTTTTTACAGGACTTAAAAACCACATCTCTTTCATTTGTTGGTGTGTCTATAAACTCTTACAAGTAGCTCTCAGTAAAAAGAATCTCATTTTCATTGCTTGAACCTTCCACAGTCAACTATCTTTGGTGAACATGCATTGCCACTCTGTACAAATGCATGTTTTTTATTGGGGTGTAAGAGAATCTGAAAGTGAGCTGTGAGAAATACAAAATAGCCGCCTTCAGTGGATAATGTATTTTTAATTATGACAAAAATGGACATTTATGAAGAACAACATGAAGTACAAGTATCAAAATAATTGTTTTTGGGAGTAAGGACTGAGAGGATAGTACCAAAGATCAATATCGAAACATCTTGCTGTATTTTTCAGCCTAACACATCAGATTCAACATAAGTTTACATTTACTATTTATATTTACATGAACATTTTATCCAAGATTATGTCCATTAAAAAGAGTTTATTTATTGTTTGACATAAGTTTATTGATCATTTGAATAGCCATGGTGTTAATGGTGGCGTTAGTATATCAAACTCCTGCTGCTGTAGTCCTGTGGTTCTGACTGTCACATGCTGTGCTCAGTTAATCTGCAGGCTGATTAAAAAATATTAAAAAAGTTATTGTTAAAACACATAAACGCAGGTTCGATATTCACTGACTTTGTCTTTGTGTGTGTGTGTGTGTGTGTGTGTTCCAATCAAATCAATAACGTAAGCAAAGAGTTGTGTCTTTTATTCTGGTTCTGTGTCTTTTTTTTACATTTTGGAATTTCAGTGTGCCTGATTTATTTCATAATTTCATGATTTGTCTCCCTAGTGACACTTTACTCAAGAATACCAGTGCATTATCACAGGGTCCCTCTTATGTCAAGGGTAATGTACATAAAGTGTAATGTACAGCTGGCAAGGCAGCGGACTGTTACAGGATCAGTTTGTGTGAGGTGTAAGGTACAGGGGTTGGGCTGTGGACTGTTACAGGGTCAGTTTATCTCAATCCTGCTACTGGAGGGCCCCTGCTCTGCACGTTTTCCATCTTTCCCTGCTCTACCTACCTGACTGAACTCATCAGTGGCACTTTTGATTGGCTTAGCACACCTGATTTCATCAAGAGCATGTTAATCACACTGATCAGGTGTGTTCGGAGCAAGGACAGATAGAAGATATGCAGAGCAGGGGTCCCCCAGGAGCAGGACTGAGAACCACTCGTGTAATGGACAGTGCACAGGGCAGTGGACTGACATAGTATCAGTTTTTATAAGGACTAATGTACAGTGGGTAGTGTTTCAGTGTCATGGTTTTAATCATCCTGAAGGGGCCTGTTACGAAACATCACTTTTTTACTATGTATCCTGCTTATACCACAGTTGATTTACAAACCAATTAATTATCTGACACAACATGTTTCAACTTGTATTATAATGGAAAATTGTACATTTCCAGCTTCTGCACAAACCCTCCAGCAAAGCAATCTCCAGCAATGATTTCCATACCACAAACGAAGCAGTGAGTTAATTCATAATAGACATAAGACAGTACGATCTGTCTACATTTGCTATGTTGGGTGTGGAGTGAAAAAGCTGTGAAACAGCCATCTTTACTGAGTGGCCACTGTTGACAAGTATTGACCAACACCGACCAATCAGATTTCAGTACACATACATGTAATAGTATCATACTGTGTAACTTCCCACAATCACTATCTGAATACACACTATCTGATGTTACTACAAATCATGAAATGTACACTGAGTAAAACACACCTGTGAAAGTAAAGCTGTCTTTGACATTAGAGTTAGGAAACAAGCAGAAAAGATCTGGAATCGGTCTTTATTTGCTCAAACAGGTGGCATATAATTTGAGACCCAGCCAGACCCTGTTTTTATTTGATAATTTAATTTAAAATATATTAGAATGATGAAACTATGTCATAAGGCATTGTGTTTGCACTGTGGCCTTTCAGTCAAAGTACATACAGACAATTTCAGTTTCCCGGTGTGTGTGGAAAATGTATGGGCAATTAACTGAAAGCAATGGAGAGAGTTTTGTGTAGTGGCATGAAACATTATCACTCACCATTTGTTCCTCACTGTTCACTCTGGACTCTGAAACATAAAACAACAAAACTGTAATAATAAGAATAAATCAGATGTATTAGAATGGATTTAAGTCTGAAAATGGTGGTAATTTCTATCACAATTTCAGTAACATATAAACGGAGATAGAGATGACCAAGTCCTGTCTGACCAATCAGAAAACCCACTCGCTCTGTTCCTGCAAAGAATCAGCAGAGCAGCAGAGGACAAGACCACAAATCCAGCACTCAGACCATGGACCACCAAATCTGGAACGAGACCGTGAGAGAGAGACAGAGAGAAAGAGTCAGAGAGATAGAGAGAGAGAGAGAGAGAGAGAGAGAGAGAGAGAGAGAGAGAGAGAGAGAGAGAGAGAGATGAATAAGAACAAGAACAAAAGGAAAAGAGTTGGGGAAATTCAACTGGTAAAAAAGGATACAGGTAATTAATGAAAAAGAAAGGTGCATACATTAATATACACTACAGTATAAATTCACTTGTGTCGGCCATTCTTTGCTAGCTGTTCAGTTGGGTAAATGTGTAAAATGTTAAAGTATTTGTCACTTGTGTGTAGTCTGATGTTGATGCCTGAGGAAGATGTATCACAATGTGTTGTAAATGGATTGTGTTGTGAATTTCCTCACAGCAGAATTTTTCAACAATATTCAGAAAAGATCTTTCCACTAATAACACAGTTACTGACTGGATTTTATTCTCTCCCTTTATCAAACAAAACGTATTACAAGTGATATTGTGTATTTTTTACATAATTTAAGTGGTGTCTGAGTAGTGATGATAAAGAAATGGTTTTCATACGTGCAGTGGATGATGTTGGTGAGTTGTCTGAAGGAGAATCAGAAGGTTTCACTGAAGAGCAAGAATCCCACACAGGATTGTGATGTTGGGAATGAACCCACAGGAGCATTTTCATGATTTGTTGTGTATATAAAGAAGGAAAAACACTAATTTATTTGCCAATCTGATTAACTCCTGATTTTGTACAAACAAGAATTATATCTAGCAGTTGTAGCAATGAGAATCATTCACAAAAAAATAGATTCGTATTAAGAGCATACAATCTATTTATGAGTAATTATACATGTCCAAACATATATTCATTTGATTATAGCAATTAGTACAGTACTGCAGACTTTGCAAAGCAAACATGAAAAATACATAAATGTATTAGTATATGGCCTAAAACACATGCTACAAAACAGAGACTGTTATAAATGAGTTTAAGTGAGCATATATATGAAAAAGAAACAAGCATCGATGTTAACATACTTGTCTTTTCTGGAGGAGCAGAACTTGTTGTATGTTTTCTGTGATACTCTGTGGTCAGTCCTTTCCCATCTTTAGATATATACATGAGAAAAAAAAAGTTCATTACACAGTACAATAAACTTTGATTGCTGGGACGTGTTGTGTACATGTTTGTCTTCGTGTGTGTTCATGTTCATGTTCGTATTTCTGTTTGTGTTTGTGTGTGAAGAAGAAGAAGAAGAAGACAAACAACAACAACAACAACAACAGGAATGAGGATAATCATCAAGATCAAACAGTACTGAAAAACATTTTTTTTTGTGTGTCCATATGCACTACAATGTAAATTCACTTGCGTAGGCCGTTCTTTGCCAACAACTTTGCCAAATCAGGTAAATTGTTTAAATGTTAGGGAAGTATTTGTCATACGTGTATAGTCTGATGTTGATGGGCTCACTGAAGAACATGTATCGTATTTTGCCATCAGTGGATTATGTTGTGAATTTTTGGGTTTAGTTTCGTGTGAGAAAAAAGAAAAAGAAACAACAACAACAAAAAAAACACCAATCAGTATAATATTATTCTCTGATAATGAATAGTTTCACACATATGTATTTGTTTAATTATAGAAAATACTGCAGTTGTGTTCATCCATTGTGTAAGGGTGGTTTAGAGTAAATTCACTGCTGTCAGAATCAAATTAACACTGAGAGTGTGTGAGTTTCTGTTTTTACTTAAATCATTCCTGTTTGTTTCAGTTGAATCTACCGTTAAGGTCTTGTATAAGAGTTTTAGACACTAATCACACTGTTAATGACTGAATCTTACTCTCCCCTTTATCTGAGTCAAAGCTGTAATTCAGTATAGATTTTTTTTTGTCTTAAAGGGCTGATAAGCTCCACAGCTCTGACTGTTTTACATTTATCAAAAATAGAAAAATGATACAAATATTGAATTTTTTTATTACATATCCAGAGTGACTGTTGATGATGCTTTAGCTGAAGGACCTAGAGATGTTATAAACCAAGTTTGAGATGATGTTGTGAATTCCCTCCCTCCCCCAAAATTAGTTTCGATTGTGTTACATGTGCTAAAAAAAAAAAAAAGAAAATGTTGAAGAAAATAATTTGGAATCTGATTGTGTCTTGATCCAAAAATTGTTCTGGTCAATTTGGAGCTCAGAACAGTATTCAAAAAACAAATCTTCCAACTAATAACATCAGTTTCCCTCTTATCAACAATATATCACTTGTAATAAGTTTTGTATTTTTTGCATAACTCAGGTAGTGTCTGAGTAGTGATGATAAAGAAATGGTTTTCATACGTGCAGTGGGTGATGTTGGTGAATGATGTTTGGGATTAACCCACAGGAGCATTTACATGATTTGTTGTGTATGTAAAGAAAGAAAAACACTTTGTAATTTCTTTGCCAATCTGGTTGACATCTGATTTTTTATGAAAAAGAATTACATCTAGCGACTATGACACTGACAATAATTCACAATATGGATTCATTTTAAGAGCATACAATCTACTTATGAGTAATTCTACAAGTCCACAAATATATTCCTTTGATTATAACAACTAGTAAAATACTGTTCTTATGTAGTATAATAGTCATCCAGAGCAATTCACTGAAGCCAGCGTAAAATTATCACTGAGAGAGTGTGAGTTTCTGGAGTTTCTGTGTTTATTTGAATCAGTCGTGTTTGTTTCAGCTGAATCTACCATGACGGTCTTGTGTATGTGTTTGACACTAATCACACAGTTAAAGTTCAGTACACTCAGGGTATTGAGAGACTTTGCAAACCACACAGGGAAAATACAGAAATGTATTACTGTAGGGCCTATTGCACATGCTACAAAACAAAGACTGTTTTAAATGAGTTTAAGTGCGCATATATGAAAATAATGAACAGAAATGTCAACATACTTGTCTTTTTTGGAGGAGCAGTAGTTGTATGTTTTCTGTGACACTTCCTGGTCAGTCCCTTCCCATCTTTAGATATGTGCATGAGAAAAAAAAAAGTTCAGCGCACAGTACATTAAACAGTAAAATAAATTTTGATTGCTGTGACATGTGCTCATACTTGTCTACATCTGTGTGTGTGTGTGTGTGTGTGTGTGTGTGTCCGCGTATGTGTGTGTAAAATAATGACTACATTAACATCCTACCTGTCCATCCGGGGCCCAGGCAGATTGAGGTCTCTGTCTCCTTTCCCTTAGTCAGCTGGCATCTCCACTCTCTCTTATTGCCTTGGTCCTGGAGCTCCACAGTCAGACTGATGTTACACTCAGACAAGTGTGAGATTGTGACTGTTGGGGTGTTCTGTAGATCAGCACCTGTCTCATTCACCCAGTTCAGTCTCAGTCTTTCAGTCCTGACTAGATCATCACACTGTGTGAACTGTGAGTGCAGGGAGCAGTAGAGAGTCACAGTTTTGCCAGTCTGTATCTCAGTCTGTTTGAGGGATGGGTGGACTACAGCAGAAAAGCAGAAGATGACAATGCATTGTTCCACATTTTTCATGTTTCATGTGTGAAACTGAATAAATCATTACTGTGAGACTTCACATTTTTCACCAGTAAAATAACATAAGAGACAGATATGATGATGTTATGAAGTCTTTATATACTGTATTGTGAGTATTTTTGTCTAACCCTTTTTTAATAATCTCTGATTTCTAAATAACACCGTGAGAATGGTGTTCTCATAATTCACAGAGAAATACTCACTCCTGAGAACAGTCAGGTGAACAGAGTAATCCACTCCAGTTTGATCTGCACCTTCATACAGAAACTGTCGACAGGTGTAGAGTCCAGCATCTCGAGCTTTGACTTTATGAATGTTCAGAGAGCAGTCAGACCCCACACTCAGTCTGTCAGCTCTGTCTGTGTTCTCTGATTTGATTTTCCCCTGACCAACCAATTCAATAATGCCAGAGGTTTTGTTGTTATAGATCCATGTAGTTGAGGAGCAGTTCTGATAAACCACATTTTTACATGGCAGAGTGATGTTCTCTCCATAACTGGAGAACACAGTGATGTCAAATCCACCCACACCTGAGAGGAGGATGAATACTCGTGACAGTTACATGCATTTCATATGTTCATATAATATCTTTAATTCATTATTGAAATATGTACCATTTTATTAGCTAATTCTTCCTTTTAGTGCTTCTGACTTGTAAAAACACATTTTTATCAAAATCACCAAGTCTCCTAAGACTTTTGAATCAATTCCTCATCCACGGGTCTGTGTTATCAGATCTGATTGACCAAATGCCTTGTTTGTTAATCATTGTGTGCACCCGTCCCCAGTTAGTTCCTTTATTGTGTATTTGCATATATACCCTTGTCTTCCCCGTGCAAAGTGTTATGCTTGTTGTCAGTACTGAGCTGGTCCTTGTTTCCTAGTTTTCCTTGTAGATCTGTTAACCTTGTTCCTTGTGAGTCTGTTTCCCTGTTAGCCTTGTTAGCCTGTTCCCTTTGTTTGGCTCTCTTCCCTCTTCTCTCTTTTGACGTCCAGTGTATTGACTTTGGCTTGTTTTTGACTTTGACTTTGATTTTGTCTAGACCCCAGTAGCCAGGTTATTGTGTACCAGTCCCTGCCTGTTGATTGATTATGGTTAGGAAAATGATTTGGATCACAATAAAGATTGCCTGCTCTTATATCCAGTCTCCCCTCAGTTTTGTGACAGTGTACAAGTACTCAATGTGAGAGCATTTCCCACAGCCATATCATGAAAGCAGTTCTAAATTTGCTGATATTAAACTCTATTTTCCTCTTAGTTTGATTAGTTTCTTTAGGATATGTAATGTGTGAATGCATTTTTAATGTAGATATGAACGTATCTGAAAGTGAAGATGGTCTGGTCACCACTCCATTCCTAATAAACCTAACTATGTCATTTTAGTGATGCTCATATTTTAGTCCATATTGTCATCACACATACATTTATTCCAACAGCTCAAGATTTAAAAATGTTAAAAAAAAAAAAAAATGAATCTTCACTGTTTTCTTTGAGTTACTGATCAAAACCCTAATGCAGAGTCAGACTGTCTCTGTGACAGAGGAACACAGTCATGCCAAATCTTCTCACAACAGAGAGAGCAATGAACATGATTATTAGGGAATATGTTTGTGTTATTTAATGTTGTCAGTTTAATGTTGTCACTTCAGTTGATTATTAATTGACTAAAAGTCTCTAATCTGAATAACACAGCTTTGCAGAACACAGACTACTGAGCTTTCTAATCTAAATTTTCAAACTGGAAAATGACCGTTATAAACAAAATATAGCATTCATCCACAAATTAGCAATTATATGGATCACAATCATTTTGGAGGCAAATTACTTGATTCATTCTCGTAAAGTAAAATCTTAAATGAACTTTGCTGCTTCACATTCACGTTCTTTGGTTCTCTCCATTTGCAATAACTTGTAATTTTCCATTGACCTCAGTCACTGGTGCTGTGTCTTTGACACTGATCTGAACTAGGCTTTAGACCCACAGTCTCCATAATCTTAACCAACAGTGTTAAAATAATTCTTTGCATAGTTAAAAATTAACCCCGCTTAACACCAGAAGTGTTATCTGCTTGCTTACTGCAATATTATGTCTAAGGGTTGTGGAAAATTTGCTAAAAGTTCAAAGTTTCCTGAATTACTGAAAGCTCAAACAACTTTTGAACTATCTGTAAAAATATTTAGAGCTCTCATCAAAACCACAAACAACAGTTCTTGTCAAATAAACATTGCTTTGTATACACAAAGTGATCAATTTACCTGTAATGAAGAGAGTTGTGTTGATCAGCCTAAGTAAAAACAACAGTTTATGGTCTGTCATGGTGTCTCTCTGGACTCTCTAATGAACATGAGAGAGCAACTGTCTCTTTATATGTTGAATGTTCTGTGGTTTGTGACTTCCCCAACATGAAGAGAGAAAATGATCACTTTAAGCTGCATGAAGATCTGTTGCTTTCTGCATGTAGGAGAGTGCTCAGTGTTGATAATTCAAAAAATAATAACACCCTGCACTTTCATTCAATATGTAGTTTTTGTAGATTCAATGATGGGTGTATGAAACATTGCTGACCATCTGCAAAGTTTTTTTTACTGATAGTAATGGCACATGTGTTCAGAACCACAGAGGGATCTGGTCCGTTTAACTCTGCATAGTTAATAACAGGGAGGAGCTGTGATGCTATGGTGAGAGGAAGAAAAACTGTTAGTTTCTCAGAGAGGCCTCAATATGTAAGCAGTAAATTAACATGTTTTTCTGAAAAAAAAATACAAGCAAACCCACCATCACATACTCCCACGAACTGTTCAGTTTTTGAACTTCCCCTAAAAACCCATTTCAGAGTCAATAAGCTTAATGCAGACTGAAGACTGACATCGTATGCATGGAACTCCATCAGTTCAATGTGGTTTTCAAATATGGTTGATTGAATCATTTGGTTGATATGGTTGATTGAACTGATGGGTCAATGGCACGAAACCAATGATTAGATTTTAGTCTGATGTCTTTTGTCTCATCGTTGTCCCATGATCATCAACAAGACTGAATGGCTTTATCCAGATGCCAGGAGATATGACATCAGTCACGAGTGAGATTTAAAAAAGCATAGAACTATTCTAATGATTCCGCTCCACTGAGAGACATAAACAGGTTGGTTTCGTGATTAAGCAACTAAAAAACACTCCTCAGCTCTGTGACTGACTGACAGACAGAAGAAATGTTGTAGAGTTCCTGCTCTCTGAACATTAACATAGTTCATACATGAGACATTTTTATTTGACACCATTCTAATTGAAATTGAAACTGAAATTAAGAAACATTTCAAAACTGAAAAAGAAGCCTCGAACGCAGACTTTGTTGCATATAAAAAAAAGTTAAACATTTCCGGTTTTTCTCCTGTCCCTGGCTCTGCTCTAAAGACATGTAGTTTCCAGTTTGAGGAACTCATTACAAAATCCAAGTCAAGAGAAGATCAGTGACATTAGACTAATTTAATATTTGCTCAAAGTGTTTGAGGGGAAAATTTACACTGAAATGAATATTCTGTTATTTGAAAGAAGGAAAACGTATAAGCATTTGAAACTTACTTTGGCCATTTAAATCCTGTATTTTGTAATGACAGTCAGTTGAATGTTAGCATGTTTTCCACTGTCCACTCCGAAGTTGGAGTTCAATGTAATTTACAAGTTTATAGTCTGCCATGGTGACTCCCCAAACCCTCTAATGAACACAGGGGTTTGTAACTTTCCCAAATGTGATCAGACAGAGAACTAGAACTTTAGGTTCCAGTCAGATCTGTTACACTCTGCGTGTGAAAGAGTGCTGAAGTCAGTGTTGATCATTCATAAACTGATACCTTTGTAGTTTCATTCCATATGTGGTTTTGTAATTAGGACAACCTGACAGATGGAATAAAATAATGCAGATACAATAATGTGTGAGTGAATCTGTTTTGATGTGTTCTCTGCAGATGAAGAGGGTGTGGTCATTTACTGGGGCACCCGCAGTTAAGTTTTCCCACAGAGTGAAGCAAAGATGTCTGTTTAAATGTACAGAAGTTTCTGCTGTGTTTAATCCTGTATGCTTGACAGTAGGGAGGAGCTGTGATGTTGTGGTGAGCTGAACACGCAGCTTGTAAGTTTCTCACAAATACATCAGCATATCAGTGGTTTACACTTTGAAAGTGGACAAGCAACAATCTCATTTCATCAGCTGATTGTGGTTTCAAAGTGGGGCCAACACATATCTGAAAATATCTGAATGTTAATGGTAATGTTACTAACCCAGAGGTCAGTTGAAGTCTGATCTCTTTTCTTTTGTTTGTAGACCATGTTAATTTTCACGTCTTCCTATAATACTCCCTTCACCACTTACATAGACATGAGTGTTCACAGTGAACCTGAAATCATTAAGCCCAAACCGAGTATAGTTCAAGTTTATTTAAAGCCCAATATCACTGTTTACAGTCTCAAAGGGCTTTACATGCCCACAGGATTACAACAAAACAGAGCAGGGTGGCACCCCCTGACTTGATCCTCATAGCGGGCAAGAAAAAACTCCTCAAAAAAACCCAGATGCTAGGGAAAAATAAGAGAAATCTTGAGAAGGACCACAGAGAGAGCAGACCCCCTCTAGGCCAGCCAGGTGTGCAATAGGTGCCAATGCAGTGGGCAAATTACAAACAACACAGCGATAATGAAAATGAAAACACAACAAGTAGACAGTATAAAGAATGACAAAACAAGCATGGGGCTCAGTTGGAGTGGACGACACAGCCACAGCAGCGCAGGAAGCCACGAAGCCGCAGCAGCCATCAGGACGATGATAAAGAGAGAGAGATGACAGGGAGGGAGGGAGGGGGGGCATTTTATAGAAGCATGAATGTTGCAAGACTAGTGGCTGTGGAGGGCGCAGGAGGAGCAGGGCCATGCGAGGGGAGCAGGGCCAGGGACAGCAGGGCACAAAGTCAGTCAGCCAGCCAAGGGAAGGCGCCATATCCAGGAAGTAGGCCCACTAGTATGAACCACTCACACAACGAGAGGAGAGCAGGTTAGTAACAGAAACTGACAAGCTTAAGATAAAAGCAGAGGAGAGGGAGGAGAGAGAGAAGATGAGAGGTATCTAAGCCGGCAGCTACTAGTCTAAACTATGCCAAGAGAGACTGTGGCAGAGATTCAGCCTCACTGGATGGTCAGTTCGAAATTATGCTATCCATGCGATACAGAGAATAAATGAGTCTTAAGTTTGGATTTAGAGGTAACAAGAGAGTTTGCCTCTTTGATTTCTTTAGGTAGGCTGTTCCAGAGAAAGGGTGCGCGGTAGGCAAAGGCGCGATGGCCAGCAGACATCTTTTTAACTCTTGGAGCAACTAATAATTTAGCATCCTGAGAGCACAGGGTGCGGGGGAGGTCGTGGGTTGTAATTAATTGGGATGGATAGGCCAGTGCAAGCCTGCAAGTAACTTCGCCCATTCGCTTCCTGCCATTCGCGTCACTGGAAAATTTCGCATCGTGTTTGGTTAAAACGCAGTTTAACATCTGGCAACACTGGTATCACACAAACTCATTAGAACACTGAGATTCTCCCTACTAGTGTAATACAGAGTGAAGCCGTTGTCCAACCTTATACGAGTGTATGTGTGTATTTTTCAGATATTCAATAAACATTTAAGTATGTGGAACCAGTTCAACCACCATTCTTGTTTCTGTGTCCGCTACACATTAATTCATTTTCTCAGTCTCTTCAAATGAAACACTTTTAACATGCCTGTAAAGTACATCAACAACTAAACAAATGCTCTTCCAAGATCATCCCATGATCATTTTCACGGTAACTATTTCTTTCGACATGGATGTAGAATTGATGAAAGAGTTAATGGGTTCATCCGGACACCAGATTTCAGAAATGAGATATGAGACCACTTACTGTTCTCCAGTGAAAGAGATGATGTCTTATGTCTTACCCTGACACTCTCTCAACTACATGACCCAAAGGGACATCCTTTCTCTTTGAACATTTGTGCAGTCAGAGGTCCTAGAAAGCTTTTGACGCCTGTCCACACCTGGTAAAGGTAAATGTTATGACCTTGGGTCATAAGAGTGTTATACTGTATTATGCCCAGCCTAGGGGAAACTGAGCATAACATAAAGCGACTCCCCTTTTCCCCACTCACAAGGATGACCCATGCCATAACGAATGTGATTCATTTACAAAAAATGGTAGCGAAGGCGTCGGGGTGAGCACAGCCAAAACAATAAACAAAAACAATCTATAATATTGCCAACTAAATAACCTACTCTCACAAAAGAAAACAAAAGAAAATGCAAAAAAAACAGGAGAAAAAGAATTACCAAGAATTACCAAGAAACCACCTAGAACAAGATTTTGTTACATCAAACAACAGTTGAAGTTAATAACTTGCTTTCATGCAACTAAACAGAACTCTCAACTCTGTTACTGACTGATAGACATAGAGGGCACTGTACAATTAATCTGTACATCTGTTTCTGTCAACATAATGCTTTTTTTTTTTTGCAGGTTTATCACTTAATGAGTGCATGTCTTCCACTTGTTAGTGTGTGACTCTCAACAAAAGTGTCTCTCAACATAAATGATTTCATTTTCGTTGCTTGAACCTTCCACAGTAAACTATGTTTGGTGAATGTACTTTACTAATGTTTACAAATGGCTTGTTTGTACTGGGGTGTCAGAGAATCTGAAAGCGAGAACTGAGCAATGAGACAGAGCAACCTTTAGTAGATATGGCATGTATTTATAATTCTGTCAAAAACTGATATTTATAACATGAAGAACAAATGTCCAAATAATTGTTTTTGGGAGTAGGAACTGAGGGGATAGTACCATAGATCAATATCAAAATGTCTAGTAAGCTCTGCTCCAAACCTTTTGACATGTTGGAATTGATTACTCTCTACAGATAAACTGTGATAGAGAGGAGAAAATACATGAAACTGCATTAGGTTAAAAAAAGTTGAAGCTGAGAACTTGCTTTCATGACTCTGACTGACCAATAGCCAGAGACAGCAATGTATAGTTAATCTGTACATCCATCTGTACCTAACCTCTGCCAACCACATCATACCTTTTTGTGGGTTTTAGACTTGATGACTGCATTTCTTGTATTTGTTCAGGTGTCTATATACTGTTAAAAGCTGCTCTCTGAAAAAATAATGTCATTTTCAATGATTAAACATCTCACAGTAAACTATGTTTCTGTGATTGGGCTTTATTAATATATGTGAATAACTTTTTTTCATTGGGGTGTATGTTACGTGCGTCGCATTTGTGTGTGTGTGTTTGCGTCTTGCTGCGTCCTATGTTTTGTTTTTCTCTCTCTCTCCTCTCGCCTGTCACCTGACGCAGGGATCCAGCGGTGGCGCGAACAGCTGCCACTCCCCACCTGGCCTGGTGTTGCGTCCCACCTCCGTGTTCCCAGCCAGCCAACCAAGACGGAGCACCCCTCGTCGGATGGCCAACCGGAGATGGGGCGCGGAAATTTAAAGATGCCAGTTGTTAGCTGTGGTAGATTTCGGTCTCGTTTTGCGTTCGCTTGTGCTCTATTGTGTTCTAATTACTCGCTGTATATCGTGTTTGACTTTTGTTATTATTGACTACGGATTTGGATTACGGATTGGTTTTGGTTGCTTTCGATTGGCGTGGGGAGAAGAACAGGTAAGAAGGGGATCCCCGCGCTAGGAGTTAACTGTGTATAGGGGTTAGGTTAGAGGCGGGTGCCACTATTGTATGTTTTGTTTTGTAGGCAGTGAGCGTAGTTAGGTTTATTTTGGCTCTGCCACCTTTTTAGTTTCTCGTAGTTACGTGTGTGTTTCCGTAGGCAGTTAGGGTGGTTTCTGTTATATTTCGTTCATTCCTTTGGCACCGTCTGTAGTTCTCTCCCCTTTCCGTGTTCAGGTGTAAATATTTCTGTATATACATATATTCTTGTAAATATTCTTTTGGCACTTTGTAAATATCTTTAATACATTGCACTTTTTTTGTTGTACATTGCTCCCGTGTCCGTGTGTTTTTTCCCCTCGCACCGTCCCAATCCGACACTGGTGGTGGGTTTCCTTTATGCTACGTCCCGGCTTCATACCCCTAGACCCAATTCACCATCTGGGACGTAACAGTGTAAGAGAATCTGAGAGTTAGAACTGAGTAATGTGAAATAGCAGCCTCCAGTGGACAAAGTATATACTTGCAATTATGTCAAAAAATGACATTTTTGAACAAGAGGAAGATTTAGTGTTACATTACTTTAAATTGTATAGATAATAAGTCTTGAAGAGATTCAACCAAAGATACATATCAAAATGTCTTGCCCTATTTTTCAACCTAATACATACAATAGTTTTCATTTACATTTACATTTTTATTCATTTAGTGGACAGTTTCATCAAAAAGCAGCTTCCAACTGAGGCAAAACACTTAAAACACTTAACACGTAAATTATGTAAGATGAAGTTTATATGTTTTAAGTTTATTGATTATTTGTGTGAGCAAGATTAACATCATGTCCACTATAGGATTAAGTTTTCTCGTTTCAGTTTGTAAATCAACGTCCTGCTGCTGTAGTCCTGTGGTCTTGACTCTGATGTACTGTGGTCAGTGAATCTGCAGGCTGATTAGAAAGAGATATTACAAGAAATATTAAAAGGTATATTGATGAAAACATGTAAAGACAGGTTTGATATTCACTGAATTTGTGTCTTTTTTGTTGCGTGTACTCCAATGTAATTCGTCATATTAGCAAGGAGTTCTGTCTGTTCCCTGGACCAGTGTGTGACACATTACAGCTGATAATATTATAACACAGGAAATAGCAACACATTTTCACAAAGTTATATTTTTCGTATTTTTGATGTGACAAAACAAGATAGCGTAATCACGGACATGTAATAAAACTTCTCTAATGTAATAAAATTTCCTGGACAGCATAAAAAAGGTACTACAGCATTCAGTTCTTATTACGTGATTTGGAGTGTGATGCTGTGTTTGTACTTTTGCCTTTCAGTCAGAGTACAGACAAACAGACAATATCAGTATCACAGTGTATATGCACAATGTATGGACAACAAGCAGAAGCCAGTGGAGAAATGTCAAATGTTTCAAGGAGCAACAATAAACATTACTAACCACTGGTTCCTCAATGTTGACCGTGGACTCTGAAACATAAACCAACAAAACTGTAACAGAATGTGAGTTTAACTAATGCAGCAATGTTGTCATTGAGATCCTGCATGGTTTAAGAAAAATACTTACCTGACAGAAAATAAGAAGGAGAAACAGAACAGTTTGCCATACTCATAGCATTAGAAATGAAAACAAATGTTGATTTGTAAACAAAGCTTATTCAAATAAGAATTAATATTGTCTTTAAATTCTGAATGTGTTTGGTCAAAATTTCATGTATGAAAATTAACCTTAAAGAGAAAATTTAACTTAATAACACATATCAGGACTCAAATATGCACTTCAAGGGAGTTTTCAGAACCATTTCTTGTATTTTTACTTTTTTTTGTCATGTGAAATATAACTTTTAAGGTTCTTTGTTGCAGGGTGTATCTAAATTCATTTTGGGAAAGCTATAGTCCCTGCTGGTTTTCTTATCAACCACATGCTTTCCAAAGTAAAAATAAGTCTCCGGGTAACGGGTAAGAACAAAAACAACAGGGCTCACCCTTGTACCCTTGTTTCATTGAGTGCAGAATGCACCTAAACAAATTTGGAATTTTTCCCCAGAAGAAATGATCATTCGTTATCGCTCACTCTGTTAAGAACCAGGATAATTGTATTGTTACTCTCCATGTATGAAATTCTTAAGGAATGGAAAACAATGAATCAACAGTGAAAAAAAAAACAAAAACAGTAGAAAACTCTGTCTTCTGAATGGATTTAAGGATGAAAAATGTTGTGATATTTTTCAAGAAACCTTGCCTGTTTTTGTTTCAGCATGAATCAAACACTGTGAAATTGATTTTAGGGTCAAGTGTCCTGAAAATGTCATTAAATGTCATATTATTTCATTGGTTTATAAAATGTATAAGTTGAGAAAGAGATGACCAGGTACTTAAGGACCTAGGTTAAGAAAACCTACTTGCTCTTTTCCTACAGAGGAGCAGGAGAGCAGCAGAAGACAAAACCACAAATCCAGTGCTCAGGCTGTGGGCAATGAAATCTGGAGAGAGCAAGAGAAAGTAGGAGGAGGAGGAGAACAAGAAGAGTCAGGGTCATCAACCTGGTAAAGAAAGATGAACGATGATAAAAACATTTTTTGTACACATATATACTGTAATATAAAATTCCTTATGGTGGTCATTCTTTGCTAAATTTTGGAATGCAGAAGCAAGACTAATTACAAATTATTAAAAGAAGAAGGAAGACTAATTTTATGTTACTACAATTGAGATATGTGAATAGTGTCACTGTTGAAAGTAAAGAAGTGAAGAAATCAATCATTTTAGAAAAACTGAAAAGAAAATAAGGGGAAAAGAAGGTTTGTCATACGTGTATACTCTGATATTGATGGGCTCACTGAAGAACATGGATCACGTCGCGTAATGAATTTCCCCACAGCAGAATTGTCATGAATTGGAACAAAAAGAAAAATCAACAGTCAGTTAATCAGAATATAAAGTTGCTTAAGAAAGAACAGAAGGAAATATAATCATTATTTTTATATTATGTTTTTACCTTTGAGTTACTATGTGGCAGTCAAAAGACAAACAAACTATGCCTAGAAATGTGTATGAAAATGCTCTGAACAGAAAAAAAAATGTTTTTAGCTGAATCACCCTTGTTTATGCTGGCTGACTTCACAGTGAAACTCTTATACAGGTAGTCAGCTCTCATAACACAGTCACTCTCTGGATCTTACCCGCCCCTTTGTCTGAAAGGTATGATTCTTATTTGTACTCAGTCAGTCGTATGTTTATAATCACCAACCAAGTACTGCTAAGCTGTTCAAATTCATGTTAAAACACAAATGAATTCATGTGCTGATATATATATATCTTATAATGCCGTTATCATCATATTGTATCCTAAGAAACAAATGTCAGAAATTTTAAAAGAGCATGACAAAGACCTTTTCATATTTCAAACAGAGAAATTAGCTGGACTCTAACCTTTGTCAGATTTAGTTTCTGATCAGTACAACAGATGTGTGTGTGTGTGTGTGTGTGTGTGTGTGTGTGTGTGTGTGTACAAACTGGACACTCAGCTCAACATTTATGTGAGCTTTTCCTCTATGTTGCTTAGCATTCTATAAAGTACTTTACATTTAGATAAACTCAAAGTGAGATTGCAGGAGTTTTTAACATTCTACCTTCCCATCGAGTAACATGGATGACTGAGGTCTGTATTTCTTCTCCCTTAGTCAGCTGGCACCTCCACTTTCTCTTATTGTCTTGGTCCTGGAGCTCCACAGTCAGACTGATGTTACACTGAGACACATGTGAGATTTTGACTGTGGAGGTGTTCTGTAGATCAGCACCTGTCTCATTCACCCAGCTCAGTCTCAGTCTTTCAGTCCTGACTAGATCATCACACTGTGTGAACTGTGAGTGGAGGGAGCAGTAGAGAGTCACAGTTCTGCCCGAGCTCATTTCAGTCTCTTTTAGGGTTGAGTCGGCTACAGCAAGGGAAAGATAATGAAAAAATTATTTGTTCTGCAGGTGTTAACTTTGCAAGGGATGTGACTTTTTTTCCCCTTAACTTTCGAACTCCTGTATTTAATTGGTTAACCATGCAACTGATGGGGGATGGGGTGTTGAAATGTGATGCTTATGACCACTCATTAGTGACAAAATAATTTAAATACGTTTCTGAACTCACAGACGTACAACAGTTGGAAATTAAAACCACATGTTTAACTTTATCAAGCTTGACTGCCGCAGATCGGTTTGATTTGGTAAAATGTCCTTTGAATGGATCTATATTTTAAAAAAAAATGCCTACATCCAACAGATATGAGAAAGACAATTAGACATTGTATAACAACTTTACAATTCCTTTATGTAAGTTATTATGAGGCTTTGAAGAACCCTGCTCTGAATCAAAAATTACTTTTGATTTCTAAGCATTGAAATCACTGTGTTCATATTATTCACACAGAGATACTCACTTTTGAGAACAGTCAAGTGAACCGAGTAATGCACTCCAGTTTTATCTCCGCATTGTTTTTGAAGCTGTCGACAAATGTAGAGTCCAGCATCTCGAGCTTTGACTTTATGAATGTTCAGAGAGCAGTCAGACCTCAAACTCAGTCTGTCAGCTCTGTCTGTGTACAAGATTTTTCCATGGTCAACCAGTTCAGAAGTGCCAGAGGTTTTGTTGTTGTGGATCCATGTGGTTGAGTAACAGTCCTGAGAAACCATGTTTTTACAGGGCAGAGTGATGTTCTTTCCATAACTGGAGAACACAGTGATGTTAAATCCACTCATACCTAAGGGAATTATGAATATCAGTTACTTCAAATAAAATCTTTGTTTCATTTTCAGGTATCAGTTTATCTTTGTGATCAACTCATAGCCCAAGTGTTTTTCATACATCATTGTATTCACATGAATCATGGAGTATTTAATATCCCACCTGTCCATTGAGTGACACGGCTTACTGAGGTCTGTATCTTCTTTCCCTTAGTCAGCTGGCATCTCCACTCTCTCTGATTGTCTTGGTCCTGGAGCTCCACAGTCAGACTGATGTTACACTCAGACAAGTGTGAGATTGTGACTGTGGAGGTGTTCTGTAGATCAGCACCTGTCTCACTCACCCAGCTCAGTCTCAGTCTTTCAGTCCTGACTAGACCGTCACACTTTGTGGTTTTACGGTGCAGGGAGCAGTAGAGAGTCACGGTTCTGCCCGCCCTGATCTCAGTCTGTTTGAGGGATGAGCTGACTACAAGAAATGAAAGATCACAATGAAATAAATGGAATTGTTGGCTCTGAGTTTGATTTAATACATTGGTTTAATAAAAGGTTATTAAGCATATTATACACCAGGAGTAGGCCTTTATTCAACAACGCTGACAAGGACATTGATTAAATGTTGTGTAAAAATGTTACAATGTTTTTATTAGGGTTTGTAAAGAACCCTGATCTCAGTCAAAGATGATTTTTGATTTTTATGTTTCACTGAAGTCAATGTGTTCTCATAGTTCATAGAGAAAAACTCACTCTTCAGAACAGTCAGGTGAAGAGGGTAATCCACTACAGTTTGTCTTGCACCTTCATGTAGAAACTGTTGACAGGTGTAGAGTCCAGCATCTCGAGCTTTGACTTTATGAATGTTCAGAGAGCAGTCAGACCCCACACTCAGTCTGTCAGCTCTGTATGTGTTCTCCTTTCTGATTTTCCCATGATCAACCAGTTTAATACAGGTTTTGTTGTAATAGATCCATGTAGTTGAGGAACAGTCCTGATAAATCACATTTTTACAGGGCAGAGTGATGTTCTCTCCATAACTGGAGAACACAGTGATGACAAATCCACTCACACCTGAGAGAATGATGCATATAAATCTTTTTTTTTTTAATAAAATCTTCATTTCATGTTAAAGTATCAATTTATCTTTGTGATCAATAGATAATTTTTTTTATACATCTATGTATTCATATATCGAACATAAGCGATTATTAATTGACACTGGTGTTGAGCAAGAATTATTTTGTAATGGCATAAATCTATTAACATTCTATATTGCGTTACTTATCATGGCGTCCACATAATTTCTCATCTGTCAAACCAAAATGTTTCTTTAATCTGAACAAAGCTGTGTCTTACAGTCAGAGGCACTTTTTTTATGCAGTTCAAGTCAAATAAAGTTAGAGTTGACCTTACCTGTAAGGAGAAGAGTCGTAACGATCAGACAACACAAAAATAGCAGTGTGTGGTCTGCCATGGTGCCTCTCTGTAGCCTGTAATAAACATGAGAAAGATGTTGTCTCTTTTTATAGGGATTTCCTATATTTTGCAACTTCCTCATTGTGGCCTAAACCAAAACTGCCTTTTTAAGTTACAGAGGACATATTGCTTTCTAAGTGTGTGGGAGCTTTGGTGTCAGCTTTTGTTAGTCCCATAACATTTATAATAATTCACAGTTACACAATACTGTTGTACTTTTTGTCCTAACTTTACAATCAGGGTGACATAGAACAGTGAAATAGAACAGTGAAATAAAACAGTAAAGATTCTAGGCCTGCCCCCTAAAGTCGACAGGTTGAATCATCTGTCGGACAGCTGTCAGTCGACTGAGATTCTTCAAATAGAGCAGTCTTTTTTTTTTTTTCCTTTTTTTTTTGTCAGTAGGTGTGCATTACAATAACAGCATGAAATAGATAGAGGCTTACTAAAACGCACGGGGATAACATTTCAGTGAGGAATTAGAAATGAAGGGAATCAAAATATATTTTTATATTCTCGTTGCGTTTGCTAAAAAATAATCCACGTGACAACATGCGCTGGTGGTTAAGAGAAGCTGAAACCTGAGGTGGAGTGGTTGGTAAGCTATGGGCTAGTCATAACCGTGTCTCAGAAAAAGTCTAAAATATGCCAGCATTTCGAACTTTTGAAGGACGACCCTAACAAAGTTAAATGCAAACACTGTATGCTAGAATTTGCTTATCATTCAACAACATCGAACATGGCAAACCAACGGGTAATGGCTAAGTTGCATACAGCAGCTAGGCGGCCATTCTGCAATTATCTGGGCAGATTTACTCTACATATAATGCAGGCAATACGTCTATTTACAAGACTAATTTAACATTAAAACAATGTTTAAAGTGAAATTTAAAAAAAAAAAAAGGCCATAAGGGCTTGATTTAAAGAGAAATACATGTGTTCTGCCTGTCTCATGATACCAACAAATCCATATGGTAGCCCAACATTATTAGTTGGCAGTTCAAATAGGCCGCAACTCAAATCTTGCATCATATGCAGCTGTCTTTTATTGATTTTTAAATGCTCAAAAATATGTTCCCATGTTCGCCAGATAGTCTATATATATATATATATATATATATATATATATATATATATATATATATGTATATATGTATATATAAAAAGGAACGAATAGTTGAATCTTCGTATTGAACAATCAAATCCGACTCGACTGAGACAGATACAGCTCTAAAAGATTCAATAATGTACTTGTGAAATACTGTGGTGTGGTCTGTGGTGAGCGGGTGTGGTAAGTTTATTGATCCCCCCCCCCCCCCCAAAAAAAATTCCATGATCTGTGCCCCCTACATAGTGAGGCTAATATGTCTGTTTAATTTTTACAGAAGTATCTGCTCTCTTTAACCTTATATGGACAATATCAGATAAAAGCTATGATCTTCTGCTAATATTATTACTCAGTGTTTTCAGCTTTGGTCCAAAACACAGAGCACCCACCACCACCTGTTCCCATGGAGAGTTCTGTTTTCAAATTCCCCCAAAAGCAGCATCAGAGTCATCAAGATCACTAGGGACCATGAGGCT
This sequence comes from Chanos chanos, assembly GCF_902362185.1. Classification (NCBI taxonomy): domain Eukaryota; kingdom Metazoa; phylum Chordata; class Actinopteri; order Gonorynchiformes; family Chanidae; genus Chanos; species Chanos chanos. The sequence goes on along the minus strand of NC_044502.1, from coordinate 4,236,180 downwards.
GAAGTTTTACCCTTGGACGGATGAGTAATCATCTGTCATCTATATCTTTGTGAATGAGTTCTTGGTCTTAACACTAACTTGTCTGGACAGGCAGTGGCAGTACTTGGGTAGCCAAAGCTATCAGTTCACCTTGCTCAGTTTTAGTTTGGATGCTGGTCCCTGGAGTGAATGTACTGAGGTCAATATGGAAAAGCCAGTCAAACTCAAGACAGAAGTCAGTCTCTTACTGGCATTAATATTGAATACATTTGTGCAATTTCATATTATACAATATATTAACCAGGGCACCAAAGCCCAGGAAATGGCATAAAACCTCACTGAAGTGGTTTTCAATGGGTGGATTGTGGGTCAGACCCAACTGCAGAGCATTTTTTCCTGGGCTGTGTAGAGAATTCACACTTAAATGCAGAGCTAGAACAAAGTTTATTTTCTCACTTGTCACACCTTTTTGAACGATCAAGAGCAGGAACAATTAAAGAGTTGAGCTCCATTTTTTTTTTTCAAGTTCCATCTAGTTCAATCTTTCTGTTACAGCCATCATTCAGGAATGGATTACTGCAAGTGCGTTTGAAACTCCTGTTCATTTATATGACAGTCATACTCACGTGAAGTTATATGAACAATTACATCACATGTAACTGTGATCTAAATTTTTCATTTTCAAATTGAATATCATATTTGCCTAATTCTTCATCAGCACTTGCTGACTTGTATGTGAAACCATAGAGCTATAGTCCCACCATTATACTGTATTATTCAAATAACTGAGAATTATTATAATGTGAGGACGCAGGCAAGGACTCAGATCCAGAGATGCAGATCCAGACAGGTCTCTCAGTGAAAGAGGTTTATTAGCAAACAGCCAAAAAACAGGAGGCAGAAGTTGAAATCCAGAACACGGGCAGAGTTTGTAACCACGAGAGCAATCAGAAACAGGCAAACAATCCAAACAGCAGGCACAGATCAGATCTAGAGATGGGCAAAAATAAATTTTTGTTTTAAAAAAAAAATAAATAAAAAAAAATAAAAAGCAGGGTACAGGCAAGCAGAGAGCCCAAAATCCAAGAGGCAAGAACAAAGTCAAAAATACCAGGCAGAAGTCAAAAAACCCAAACAAAACTTATGGAGCAACAGGCGAGACTGAAACACAGAACATGGCAAGACGAACTGACAAACAATATAAATCTCTGTGATTGCACACACACACACACACTGAACTTGTCTCTGCATTTAACCCATCCAACACACCAGTAGTGAACACACACAACAGACGCAGGAGCAGTGGGCAGCATTCCTCTGCACCCAGGGAGCATTAGGGTTAAGTGCCTGGGAATTGAATCAGCAACCCTCCAGTCACGAGCCTGGTTCTCTAACCTTTAGACCACAGCTGCCCCAATGGTAAAAAACTGGCAGACTTAAATAGGTAGAGGGCAATGAGAGAATGAGGAACAGGTGAGAGTGATAACAGGTGAGGGGTGGAACCCAGAGCACATGACAAAAGGTAAACAGACAGTGAGGAAAACTAAAACAATACCACAAATGTCAAACACTGACAGACAGGGGGAGACAAAAACACAAAGTTCATGGAGGAGTAATGACAAATGCATGCCAGGTTAGACTGAAAAAGTGGCCCGCATATTCAGACCTGAAAAAGTGGCCTGACTCCTGCCTGACTCCTCACCCAACCTCCACACGTGTTATGGCTTCCCAGAAAACTTCATCATGGTCTGGTGAAAGGAATACAGTTTGTGACTCCTTGTGAATCAAAGGAGTCTGTCAGTTGTCCAAGCTATGGGAACAGAAATACAAGGGAACTGGTCACTACTAAATAGACATGAAAAGAGGATAAAAAAAGAAAAAAAAAACAGTGGTTTCCTGGTAGTTTATCTAACACAACATCTGACAGACTAAAAAAAGAATTCTATCTTTGGGGGGAAAAAATCTAACAAAAAATGACTCATCTCCCCAGTGAGCTGCGTACGCCACGCAATAGCAGGGCTTATATGACTGTCCTTTTTAGGGCAGACTGTCATCAGGACTGGTCTCTGATAGGGAAGGAGAGGAGATGTTGTCATTGGTGGAGTTGGTTGCCCAAGACTGAGCAGAGCCTTTTGTAGGGTAACTCATAAAGGGAGGAGATGATCTAGGCTGCATTAACAGTAAGAGATTATACAGGCTGCAGCCTAAGGCACCAGTCACAGCTCTAGAGGGCACCAGCAAAGTAACAGTAATGAACTTTACAGAAGTTATATTGGTTGATTGATTGGTTTACTAGCTCATGTACTTTTGATATCATGTCTCGTTAACTTAACTGTATTCAACACGCTCGTGAGACGAAATAATGCCTCAAAAAGTACAATGTAAAAGTTCCCCTGATCAGTGTAATCTTTCCAAAGCTGTCCATGCAGAACATACTGCATCTGGCACCTCCGAAGTACAAAAGAATGGAAAAATATTTTAAAAGACTCTTTAACTGCCATATGTCTCTAAATGTGAAGCTGAGAGAAATGTCTCTGATGAGTCTCTGCCTGTTACTGACACTAATCTTACAGCTGGTGAAGGAGATGAGAGAACAAGGAAAAAACGAGAACACCAAGGAAATGACAAGAGCGGTGGGTTTATATAGCTCACTTTACGATTCTGTTTTTAGCCTGTCTGATCAATTTGGGGAAGTGAAAAAGAAGCAAAGGAAATATCAGTGGTTAAAAAATACTGGAATACAACAGCATGTGTTTACCACAGCCCTTGACTTTAATGTGTCATCTCGTAGGAGTATTGGATATGTGCGTCTGTCTGCTCTTTCCTGCTGAGTCTATTGGTCCATTGCAATCCTGATGATGTCAGACCAGACTATTGTTTCCTGATTTTTTTTTTTCTTTTTTAAGTGTCTTTTCTTAATTGGGCCCTCTGGTGATGTCATGGTGCATTTTGTGGTGTTTCATTTGATCTGATGCAGTATCTATTCATATTGTGCGTGAAGTTTTCTAAAGACTGTCTCCAAATTCCTTAATACGTGCATTTGAATGATGCAGGCCCCATGTGTGCTCACAGTATTGTCCTTATTAATACATTAATTTATTTAGTATTATTAAAATACAGACAGTACACGTGGCATTGTGAGAGAAGCAGAAATTGATGAAATTTCAAAGAAATGATGTGCAGTTAACATCTTTTGTCATGATTTTTTTTTTATTGACTTACTATTCAAGTTATGGCTGTGCCCACTTACCAGAGATACATTGAAAAATATTATCCCTTAGCTGACATTTGAAATTTATTAAAGAAAAGAAAGACAGACTAGCATATGGAGGAAAACCACACCACAGAAGAAAATGTCGACATCATTGATGATCACAAGAACAAAAAACAGAACAAAAAAAACTGATAGTGTAACATAAATAAACTTAGCAAATCAACATAAATAAACTCAGTTTACAGAGCAATGAAACAAAAAATTGGTTTAAATAAATCTGTGAAATATATTAAATAAAAAGAAAAAAATTGTCAGTGTTGGTGTTTTGCATAATTTAATATTATTCATCGTTTTCTTTGCGCATGACCTGGCAAAATGATCTGAAATATGAGACAAAGAACATTAAATGTTCAAAGAAAGATTTGTTTTAGTCTGACAGCTTGACAAAAACTAAGAAAAGTAAAGCATGTCTTGCTACTTCTGATATATTTAACTTTTAATAAAAACACTGTTTCATAACTTTCCAATATGATTGCAGACTTTATTGTAACCATGAAAGTCGCCATCTCTCCAATCATCAAGTATTTCATATTTAAACTCCCCTGATGTTTATCTGTGTTTATTAACAGTAGAATAAAGGCCACTGGGATCCGCTGGTCCTGTGTCCTGCTGCTGTAGTCCTGTGGTCCTGAGTGTAGAATAGATCACTCTATCTGCAGACTGGTCCTACACACACATCAGAAAACGTTATTGAAAATCTCGTCCTGAAAAAAACATGAAAAATCTGATCAGATATTGACTCACGTTGTCTGCTTTGGAAGATGCGCTGTTGAAAACTGTGACATCGGCATACGTCACATTGTCCACTCTCTGACCCTAATTTTGAATCAGAAACACAATGAGTTTAACAATGCTGCACTCAGAAGAACACTGATGGAGCTGCATAGAAGTGTCAAACAGTGAAGGTTATGAAAAATCGCACCCTGAAGAAAGCATGAAAAATCTCCTCAGATATTCATACATGTTTGGAAGATGCACTGTTGAGAGAACCTTTAACATCAGCACGTGTCAAATCTATTCTCACGTTGCTCCAAAATTTTACTTGAGCGTAGCCTCACGAATTTGGTTCTTTAGTTAAGACTTTCGTTTTGTTACTTGTTTTAAATAAATATTTGCCCCATTTTTAAGAGCAATCCAAAATTGTCTCGAGATGGATAAAAGAAAAAAAAATGTATTGAGTTGACCTAATTATTGATGCAGCACTCATAGTTGCTTGCATTAATGTTCATTTTAATATCTATGTATGTATGTATATATATATATATAACAACACTGAAGTTCGTCTCTGTTTATTCACTCACATTGTCATCACTGGATAGTGAATGGGTCACTATGTCATGGATCACTATGTCTGCATTCTGACCCTGAACAAAGCATTGTCAAATGGTTAAAAAATTGAGAAATATTGTTATCATACTACTGATGAGCTTTCTGTACATAATCATAAGATAATTACAACCATTATAGTATTGCGATATCAGAGTATATATGCATTGTTTATACAAAATCATTATTTAATAATAAATTCTATTATGTCAGAGTAAAGAAAGACTGCTTATACATAGTCTAAAGATATGATTGAAAATATTAGTGGTATTACTTACTTTGGGGTCCTGAGTCCTCCTCTGCATCTCTGGAATTTAATACAGCAAAATTATAACAAGGTTTTTTACCCCACATAACTGGTTTACATAAGATGAATGATCGCTCTGAAATTATTTTCATGTGCTACATAGTTTTCAGGCTTTAATTATTTAGTTTAAACTGCCTCTGAATTTCTCTGTCACGGCAATCCCTCAAAAGGGCAGTGTAATGTTTGTCTTAAATAATAAATAAGCGAAGATTTACTTTCTATTTTCTTATACATGAGCAGAAGAACAAGACTGAGGAGAACAGCCATTGCTGCACCCAGACCACCAAACAGAGCATCTGGAGAGAGAAGGGGGGAAAAATGGAGAGAGAGAGAGTGAGAGTAAGATACTTTTACACTTACAGGACATTTATGCTCTATATGCTGCACAATTCATGTACAAGTTAAGGCAAAATTGCATCGCAGTTTTAATGGAGCACATGCTGAAATATACGTAGATGTAGATGTAGTTGTAGATGTATATACACAACAAAAGAAAAAGATGGCAGTAATGGCAGTAAGCTAAGGATTACTTTAAATATATTTCTGACCTCTGACATCTTTAACTCAAGCTAAATTAGATTATTCCGTAGCGTTGCTGTATGCTTAATTCTCATCGGGGCAATGAACCTTTAGAATTTGTTGTATGAAGACTACAGATTAATGACTTTCTCACGGCTCATTGTATCATTGCGAACCAAAAAGCAGCTGACAAGCAGCCCACAAATACATTCAAGACAGAAATCCTGTGCTTACACACATAAATGGCAGTATTTAAGTGAGGAGTTAACTATCTTTTTTTCAGCAGTGGCCCGCTATGTGGTGGTTGGAACTAACTGAGACTACCATTGTAGTAATCTGTGTGTGTATGACTGAAAACAGACTTATAATTCTGCAGTGCATGGTTACTCAATCATAAATTTGTTAACTAAAAAAATAATTTGTAAAAAAGAAAAAGAAAAAAAAAAAAGAAAAAAAAACATACATGCAGTTGATGATGGGTTGATTGAAGGACCTGGAGTTGAGACACATCCCGCATTGTGTTGTGAAATTTGCCACAAAAAAAAACAATTTTTTTTCAGACGTGTAAATAGAAAAGAAAAGCACATTAGACATAAAAACTGCTCAAACATCTTCTATTCTCTTGCTTCTGTCAAATTCAGAACATGAATGCAAGAAAAAGTTTGTCATTTTACTAATGTTGGTGTCCTCAGACAGTTTCTTTTGAATACACAAACTCAAGCTGATAATGACTAGCAGAAAAATTATTCTACACTAAATGCTAAACTACACATTTTATTTAACTTAGGCTCTTTTCATTGAAATCACTATTCTTTGTTTAGGTAGAATCTACTCTAACATCCTACCTGTCCATGTGGTGACATGGCTGACTGAGGTCTGTATCTCCTTTCCCTTAGTCAACTGGCATCTCCACTCTCTCTGATTGTCTTGGTCCTGGAGCTCCACAGTCAGACTGATGTTACACTCAGAAAAGTGTGAGATTTTGACTGTGGAGGTATTCTGTAGATCAGCACCTATCTCACTCACCCAGTTCAGTCTCAGACTTTCAGTCCTGGCTAGATCATCACATTTTGTGGTTTTACGGTGCAGGGAGCAGTAGAGAGTCACAGTTCTGCCAGTCTGTATCTCTGAATGTTTGAGAGATGGGCTGACTACAGTGGAAAAGAGGAAGGTAAAAATGAAACGATTTCCTCCAGAAATGTTTAAAGACAGTATGTAATTTAAAAGGGCTCTGATCTCAAATCCATATTATTTGGTAAAACCTCATTTGAAGACATAATGACAATCATAAGTCTTTAAGGTGAGCTGTCATACTGCTTCACTGTAATGTTACACACAACAGAGATTTTACCCAAATAACATATAAGACAAATACTCACTCTTCAGAACAGTCAGGTGAACAGTGTAATTCACTCCAGTTTCATCTCCACCTTCATGTAGAAACTGTTGACAGGTGTAGTTTCCAGCATCTCGACCTATGACTCTATTAATGTTCAGAGAGCAGTCAGACCCCACACTCAGTCTGTCAGCTCTGTATGTGTTCTCTCTTATGATTTTCCCATGATCAACCAGTTTAACAGAGGTTTTGTTGTAATAGATCCATGTAGTTGAGGAGCAGTCCTGAGAGACCACATCTTTACAGGGCAGAGTGATGTTCTCTCCGTAACTGGAGAACACAGCATTGTTAGATCCACTCACACCTGAGATGATAAACACAGTCACTATTTAAAATAAAATCATGTCATTTGTAAGATATCAGTCGGCGACCTTTGCAAACACGTCTTGTGTTCACATAACATCTTTAACTCCTCATTCATACGTTGAACATTAATTTACTGATTTTACCTCTCAGCTCTTCTGATTTCTGGTAACACATGTGTATCAAAATCATTAATTCTACTGAGACTGTTGAATGAATGACAGATTCCTCATCCACTAGTGAACTCAGAATGACCATTTACTATCTGAACAACAGAATCTTTAGTATTTAAAAAAAAGGACCTATGTAATTTTCAGCCCAGTTTGACATCTGGAAGCATCCCCAGTTGTATTTTTAGTAAAACGTCCATCCAAGTTACAAAAAACAAATACACGCGCACACACACGCACACACACACACACACACACACACACACACAGACACAGAATAATAATAATAATAATAATAATAATAATAATAATAATAATAATAATGAAAAGTAAAATATATATAAACAGTGTGTAATTTTATGCAGGTTCTCTTACCCGTTAAAAGAATGGCTGAGATTTTCAGCCAAAGGTGGAATATGGAATTTTGGTCAGTCATGGTGTTTGACTTCGTCCAGTAATGAATATTTCGTAAGATTTGTGACTTTTTGTATGAGAATTTCCTGTGGTCTGGAACTTCCTCAGTCTCATCCAATAGAAAACTACCATTTTAGGTTTCTAAGATATCTGATGCTTTCAGCATGTTGTGAGTCAGTGAGTCAGAGGTTAAAGTCATTTTCTTTCTACAAATTCAGAGTCATGGAAAAAATGAATAATAAAATTTTCATTCATTTTTTTATTTCTCAATTATTATATCATTGTTTGTATGTGTGCATGCGTGTGTGTGTGAGCGTGTGTGAGCGTGTGTGAGCGTGTGTGAGCGTGTGTGTGTATCTGTGCTTGAAGTGTAAGGTAAAACCACCCAGGCGAATGGGAAAAAATAGCAACGCAGGTCATATTGCTGTGTGTGGTAATCTTTTGTGTTGCTGTGGTTTGTGTTGCTGTGATGAGCCAATGTTACTCAGACACTGCTCCTCAGAGTGAGGATTTAGTCCTATGTGTCACTCTCTATCGGAGTGGCGATTTAGTAATACATGTCTGTCTCTTGACCTGATCATTAAAACATTAAAGTATAGCTCCCATAGTCTGCACAATAACTGATTGATTGATTGCCTGACTGATTGATTGACTAACTGATTTTTTTGATTGACTGATTGATTGGTTGACTGGCTTGACTGATTGATTGATTGATCGATACTGACATCTCTGTTTAATCTTACAAAAGTATGTTTTTCTGTGGATTTAAACATGGTCTGTGCTATGGAGAAGGTAGGATGTTGTGGTGAACTGAAGTCAGTCTTTATTTAGCATGTGAGCTGTTTGTTCTGAGCTTGTTCTGAGTGTGTTCTGAAAATTGTCCTACTGTCCCATCGGCCAACCACCAACCACACAAATTATCCTACTTTCATGCCGCTTTCTAGAGGAAAAAAAAAACTCCAGAGTGAAGCTACTTCTTGTTTTTTGGGTGGCTTTGTTTTTTCATAAGACCTGAAGGATACTACAGCCCCAACGACGATATTTTAGTCTGGTTGTATGTAATATTGCTATCCTGCCCCTAAATGACTGGTTGGGTTTAGTATCACTCCCTGCAGGACAGCCCTCTGAAATCACAGAGAGCGAATCCCAGTCATTCACTCATTTTCTCTCCAGCCAGGTCATCTTTACAGCTAAAACACACAGAAAAAGAAAGAAAGAAAATAGAAAGAAAGAAATGCTCTCTATTCTGTCATATTGGTGGGCAGACATAACATTTTAAACAGACACAACAACATAACATAACATAACATAGCATAGCATAGCATAGCATAGCATAACATAACATAACAAAACATAACATAATAGAACATTTTGAACAGACACAACAATCACAAGAGCAACTATAGCATAGCAAGTAAGTATAAATCAAGTTATAATCATAAGTAGCTGTTATTACTTGGTTTGTTTTCTGCCCCGTCTTAGAAGTTGCTTTGGATTAAAAAACGTTGCATCCGCCATAACAGAACACCTTGCAGCATGAAGAGGCACCTTTACTGAATAAAATTTTCACAGCGCTACATTATGAGGTCTCACCGTAGACAGTCTAGATGTAAATACATTTGTTATGATATTTCTCTTTTTTCGGAACAAAACTACAATAAGGGGTGGAGCTGTTGCCTCACAGCAAGAAGGTTCTGGGTTCAGTTCCTGGCCCGGGCAGCCAGGGTCCTTTCTGTGTTCCCATGTCTGCGTGGGTTTCCACTGGGAGCTCCGGTTTCCACCCACAGTCCAAAGGTGTTATCATTACAGTAAAAGCACCGTGCTCCCATAATTCATAGAGAAATACTCACTCTTGAGAACAGTCAGGTGAATAGAGCACTTTATGTCATTTTGACCTTGATGTACATATGTGGTGTAGAGTCCAGCATCTCGAGCTTTGACTTTATGAATGTCCAGAGAGCAGTTAAACCCCACACTCAGTCTGTCAGCTTTGTCTGTGTTCTCTGATTTGATTTGCCCATAACTAACCAGTTTAATAGTGCCAGAGGTTTTGTTGCTGTAGTTCCATCGAGTTGAGGAGCAGTCCTGGAAAGCCAGATTTTTAGAATCTGAGGGCAGAGAGATGTTCTCTCCATAACGGGAGAACACAGTGATGTCACATCCACTTACACCTAAGAGGAGGATGAACATCAGTAAGTTTTTAGCTTTTTGTTTTTTCATAAAATCCTCAGTTCAATTTAAAATTGGTTGTATATTATTTTAATAGGTATACATCTATGTTGATATGGTGACCAGTTAAGAATAATATTTTCAGTCTGCGAGATTTTGAAAAAGCGCATTTATTTTAAAATCACCAAATCCGTAATATTTCAGTTATTGAATTATGTCTCATCCAATAGGCCTGTTCTGAACTAGAATTAAAATAGTTCTTTTCTCTCAAACAGTTTGTCTACACAATCTCTCTCTTTGTAGAAATGTGTCACTGTTGTAAATAGATTAATGAACAGATTAATCTTCAGAGGGTTAAATTTGAGTTACTAAAAAGCACCAACACTGATGTAAACCATTTACACGCAGTATTGCTTTGAGAAATACACGTCATACACATGCACAAACAAAAATTCATAGCCACATGAATCCATTTTTGTCCCCTTAAACCAAAGTGATATTTCTTTAGCCAGTGCCTCACCTGTAAAGAGAAGGGCTGCAATAATAAAGTACACTGCGACCCTGTGGTCCGCCATCATGGCTCTCTTCATCCTCCAATGAAGCAGAGACAGTGTTACTCTTATATATCAGCATTTCCTGTAGTTTTGCAACTTCCTCAATGAGGTCCAATGTCAAGCTATCGTTTAAAGATAAGACAAGACCTGCTGCTTTCCGGGGACATGTGTGGACTGAATCAGACGTGAAACCCAATGTTGATGATTCACCAGAATTTTTTTTTTATTACACAATTTTTTTTATTATTACAATTTAACTGCAGATAGGCAATCATTTTAGAGAAAAGATCATCTGTCGAATTAAGCTTTCATACTTTTTCTGACACTAAAATTTCACAATGAAATAATGCTTAAGAAATGTAATCTCATAGTATATGTCTAGATGTCTAATATAAATATGTACTCTGTATGTCATATATCAGTAGCAAATGTTCTCTGTAAAAGCAAATAACTGAGAACAATATGAGAACAATACCACTGCAGATTCACCAGATCACAGTTTGGCTCCATTCATCAAAGAATGATGTTACTACACATTCAATGTCAAGTACAGCACAGGACTATTTGAAATGAGCAACGGAAAACTTGCTCTGATATGTATCTCATGTGTTCTCACGTTTGAAAGATAAAGTTGAAATGCAGAGACAGTACAACCACACAGACCACAGACTTACTGGTGAAAAAAAAAACACACAGATATGTGGATTAGAAAATCTCATACATACACTTCATTTCATACACTGTACACGGGCTTTAATAGTGAATCTATCCTAGATTCACTATCTAAGCTTGTGTACACAGTATGAAACATTTTAACAGTCTTTGGAGTGTTCTCAGTGCACATTGCCCTATACACAAAATTTTGGTTTAATTAACCACAAAAATATCCAAAAGAAGAAAGTCAAAATCGTTGACAAATAAAGGTACACTGAGAATAGTCGGAATATAGCTTTAAATGTTTTTCCAAGCAAACAGTTGAGGGGTTAAAGTGATGTAGCAATCCCAAGTCATCTCTTACAAAGTGTTTATGATGTCGGGAAATGCAAATGCGTCAGCTGCCAGTTGCACAAGTCTTCCCTTTTTCAACCACTTGCACGCTTGACAGAATCAAGATAAGACGTGCCTAGATTCTGCAGTCTCGTCGACTGGCCTCGGTTTCTTCAAAAGCGGCTGATTAAAAAAAAAACACAGTGGGTCAGGTTCACAAGAAGAATTCCGTGTTTATCTTATTCATTTCCATAATTATTTTCAAATGCCGCCACCCCCCCCCCCCCACCCCCCCAAAAACAAAACAAAATACTCTCTACATGTATGATATATTTGGATGTGAGTGTATTATCTGCATATGAGAGGACCTCTGAGAAAGCCTAAACGCTTGCATGTCCTACGAAACCGCAGGGTTGCCTTTCAGATGTTCTTTACACCGCATGACTTGCCGTTTAACTTACACCTCAGCACTTCCCTTGAAACATTTCACCACAGCACAGTCAACAACTGTCTAAACATGCACTAACTGTGCCACAAATTCATCCAAAAGTGTCTGAAGTGTATGAACTTTTTTAAAATGTGGGGGGGGGGGCCATTAAAATTCATGTGTTCACAAAAAAAAGAGAATGAAAGAGAGGAATTGGAATCAATACGGAGCAGATAAAATCTCAACCGTTACATTGCTGAAAGTACCAAATGAAGGAGCCACTCCTGTAGACACTGTGTCTACATTCTATGTTTGGTTCCCTGAAGCATACACCAACACACCCACTGTGTCAGATCCCAGACAGGCACAGCTGAATGACTGCATCTCCTAAATCTTTAGGATCTCTCTCTCTGTCTCTCTCTCTCTCTCTCCTCTCTCTCTCTTTCTCTGTCTTTCTCTCCCTCTCTCTCTTTCTCTCTCTCTCTCTTTCCCTCTCTCTCTCTTTCTCTCTCTTCCTGGCCCAATTTCTGGGAAGAATGGAGGAATGAAAGCCGACATGCACATCTCTCACCCTGACTCTTCACTGGGTTTTGAGTTTGACTTTACTTTTTCGAGGATATCTGACTTTAGGAGAGAGAGGAATTAGAAAAGCTGTTGAATGCTATTGAAAGGCAGAATTGACACGGTGAAAGGAAAAAATGTTTATTTGTACACAAATGCCAGCTCGTGCAAGAGTCACTTGTATGAACAAAGTGATTCTTAAATAGCCCGTGCAGGTTCAGTAATTTACGAGTGCTCCAGACCTGTCGCACGACTCGTGTTCAATTTGTATGCCGTTCTCGAAAGTTAATAAGGAAGAAGAAAAAAAGTCTTTTTGTAGTACTGCGCTGTATCTATTTCATAACTTTAAACGAATTCAGTATTTGAATGTTTAAATTAGGGAAGGTATTTTTACTTAGGCAACTGAAAAAAGACATACGAATTTATTTCATATGAATAATTAAGTGGTTATTGGACCAGGGGAACTTTTACTGATAGATGAAAGTGTTTTGAAACTTGAAAAAGGGAGCCGCTGAAGCACAGAAATAATTTCCTCTTATAGGAGCAGGCATATCATATATAAAGGATTTTTAAAAATTCATTATAATGTAATGAAGAATTTGAAATGGTACGGTCTCCTTGAGAGCATAATGGACCTCATGCAAGAACATTCTCGTATTTTTAACTTTATTAGCCCTTTTTTACGTATGTTTGGCTTGTACGATTTTGCCTAGTCAGATTCAGCAAACGCAGATTAAAACAACAACAGCAACAACAAAAGATTTCGCGAATAACCTGTGTAAACACAACGAATCCCACCGTTTTGCAAAATAAGCTCGCGCTCATGGGTATTGTGAAATAGCATAATTAACGCTCCTTACATGCTACAGTAGGTTTAGTGTCCCGCCATATTCGTCAAGAAGTGTCATTCATGAGGTGGCACGCGTGAGTAACAAGAACTTTGTGAGTTTGGAGACTGAAGTCCTGCTTTCGGGGATCAATAAGCAGAGACATAAGCTTTTATATATCATTTGAGCAGCGTCAATCGTGAGATTCAGAAAAACGCTAAAGCCAAGGAATGGGGAAAAAAAAGAGTAGTGCAGTAATGCCACTTGAGGTACGGGCCAGTACTGAAATAAAGAAGAAGTAGCCTAGTTTGAGATGAAACTGAGTTTAAAAAAAAAAATTGCTAAAGCAAGGCGGGTCATAACTGTAAAGGGATGGGGTCATAGCAGGGCAAGTGTTCGGAGACGCTTCCGTGACAATACATTCGCAGACGACGTTCCAGTGTCAGTCTGAGACGTTGATATCGTAGTATTGTACAATAACAGACAAATGATAATATTAATAATATCGTCATGTCAATACATTTTAAATTGTTTTCAGTTCGAATAACAGAGTGAAACAGTTAAATACCACGGTCAAACAGGATAATCTCAACAGAAATGTATTATGAAGCTTAAGGACTGTAAGGGAACATGATTCAATTTACCCACGGTCAAATAAATCATCTTTTTTGTTATTTAAAACTACATGCCGGGTGCTTTAGCGTTTAAATATAGTGTTAGGTTAGAACAAATAAATATAACGTTATGACAGAGTGAACAAAGCCCTATGAGATTCATACCCCCTGGTGCGTTTCTGAGAGGCTGAGTGAAAGTTTTCCGTTAGCGTTACTGTCTATATACTTTGAGGCGCCAGGGGGTTGTTGTTTCAGGGACGTCGCCGTGTTCCTGATTGGACAGCTCTCGTGGAGTATTGTCCTAGTCTGTCGCTGCGCATACTCTCACAGCATCACGCTGACAACCATTTGACCGCGGATGCAATGCAGGGTAGGAATCTACAGCATCAGCCTGCTCAGTTGGATGGGACAGACGAAACCGGTAGGCATGAAAGGTTGTTTTACACTATATATTGCGTTTTTCAATGGTATTTTACACAATTTACACAAGCAGACACCTGCTTTAGCATTACAGGATGACTGCTCCAGGAGATAAGCGAGAATTCTGTTGCAGTGGTTATAGGTGTTCGTTCACTGTCATAATTACAAGGTGCAATCTGAAGGAAATTGAGTTTTGCGGTATTTGTCATTTGGGTTCGTACCGTGTACAGTGACTACACTACAGTGATTGTGTGTCCCTCTCTCGCTTTCTCGCTTTCCCTTGGCCTGTGGACTGTCGGAATGTTTAAATTTCGGAGTTCGCCCCTCATCAGTGCCGGACAGAAACGACGACAGAGCTAGACATGCACATGTACGTGCGCCACGGATTTATGATCATCGTACAATGAGCGAAGACAGTTTCCTATTTTCTTGAAAATAATAATAATAACTTGAAGTTGGAGAATGATGGCAGTGATCTCATACCTGTGTTTATCATGCGGGTCTTAACATTTGTCGCACGAGTTTTCTTCATTTTCTGATGTGAACTACTTTTCAAATTATTCCGGTCCCTTTTTCATTGTATAATCGATTCAACTCTGCCTGGATTAGAAAGAGACAAGTGCAAATATTAGTCCAAATCTTATCTTTATTTTTTCTGTTTGTCATATTTGGACGCTAATTGCACTTTGTGCGTGCTGGTCTTTGCTTGTTTGCTGTTCTTTATTTATCTTTGAGTTCTTTGCATCACGCAACTTTGCTTGGGAGAAAGTATGCTACTTTACCCTGAGTGGACGGCTTTATAATCCGCAACAACTGAAATTAGACTCGAGATATTTTGTGATCGA
The DNA here is from genome assembly GCF_902362185.1 of Chanos chanos. NCBI lineage: Eukaryota > Metazoa > Chordata > Actinopteri > Gonorynchiformes > Chanidae > Chanos > Chanos chanos. The sequence continues at coordinate 4,221,088 of NC_044502.1, read as the reverse complement.
CTCAACTCAGGTGATGAGCCTAATGTCGTCGTTACCCCTAGTCGAGACATTTCAAGGTTAGATCCTTACAGCTGATTAGCTACCTTCAGATCCTCTGTCACAAAATCAAATAAAGAGACCATTTTTACCTTCCTAGTCATTGCACTATTATTCAGTTGATTAGACGTTTCACTGTCGTTGTCGTCCTTCATAATTAGTGACAGCAGGAGACACTGGAATGAATTCATTCAATATCACAGCCTGGTGTCCGTTTCCGCTTACGCTTTCTAAAAATTGATTCCTCTTCTGACCCCTGTGGCCGGATGGCATTTTGAATAGAATAGACGAATCGCAGGGAGTCCATTCATCTTTGTGTGGTGCAGTGTATAATGACGATAACGTCGATGGTAATGGCTCAAAAGGCAGTTCGTTTCCGCGTAAGGTTGGCTAGGACAGGAATCATTATTTACGACCGTTACCGTTCTTGCTGGAAGCGTGCTCATTAGTCAGAACGCTCTTGCATTCACGTGGAGATGCGACGTCTCCTTCAACGCATCGCGCTCAGTTGCAATCTGGCGCTTTTTGCTGTCGCATGTCACACTTTTTAGTTATGGTCATGTTCGGAATGACACCATCAGTGATGCAGAACGCGGTTAGCGACAAAGATGAGGCGGGAAGGGATTAGCTTTGTGGAGGTAAAAAAAAAATAGCTTCATTGACTGGAGAAAAAAAGTGATTTTGGAGACTGATGTTATGACCACTTGCACTTTAGCAGTTGTTAAGGGCAATATAGGCACGGGCTTACAGAAGAGACACAGAGAGAGAGAGAGAAAGAGAAATTGAAGAGAGAAATTGAATCCGTCAAAGAGCAGTGAGGAATGTGAGCCAGGAAGTCTGTGTGTGTGTGTGTGTGTGTGTGTGTGTCTGTGTGTGTGTGCGCGTGCACACGCAAAAGAGAACCTGTCAGGGATCACATCTTCAGCTGATGCCTCTCAGTTGTCTTGATGGTTATTCTCAGATCACACTCAGTGTTTCTGTCAAAAGTCAGGTCCCACTAAAGTTGCCCTTGACAGTGCCTTTGTGACTCAGAGCGTGTGTGCGTGTGCATGTGCCATTGATCTGGCAGGTATTTTACAAGACATATGTGAGTAATCTGTTCTCCTGTCACCGCTCTTTGCTTCGAAATTTTTCCACGTTAATTCATTTATACCATGTCTTTTGAAATAGACAAAATGATGCTTTGGGACCTGCTTTTCTGTCTGAAAACAGAAACAGTCCGCGTGATAAACGATAAATAGCTTTTCTGTTTTCTGAAATATGACATTTGTAAATCTCAGAACAGCTTGACGTAGACAAAGGATTGTGTTTAAGGTTTTTGCTGGTGTGTCTGTTTGAAACTGGTATTTTTGCAGGTGTAACCCGGGACATTTATTGACTTCATGCGCTTAAGAGTTCTCTGGAGTACAGTAAGCCTGTTTGGACAGGGAGGGGTCAAAGCCCCAAAGCTTCCTGATCTTTGGAACCTCATCGCTGTCCGACAGAAAGACAGAGAGAGAGAGAGGGGAGAAAGAGAGAGAGGGAGAAAGAGACAGAGAGAGAGAAAGAGGGAAAGAGAGCAAGAGAGAGAGAGAAAGGTTATACTCCAATTCATTTTAAAATGGCAGTAAGGGGCCTCATCTCAGTCTTGCCAAACCAATGGTAGCACATCAGTTACATTCCTGTCAGAGCTACAGATGCTAAAGTGGTGTTAAGGAATTGTGTAAGAAGAGATGGTGGTGAGGTTTTTTGCTTCTCTTTCTCTCTCTCTCTCTCTCTCTCTTTCCTCCAAATGAATGTTGCTGCTGAGTCGCTCTCTCCTGGCAGCCATAGCGACAGTGGGATGCTATAATGAGTCTAATTTGGCAAAATGAAGACAAACAGTGATGAATGTCCACAAACATGGCCTTCAGTCAAAATCCTCTACAGAAGATTTAAAAAAAAAAAAACTGCCACAATAGAGTAACTGAACAGTTGACATTCTCATGTATTTCAGGGAAGGAGGGAACTTGAAGTTAAAAGTCAAAAGTTTCTCACATTATTCGAGAACTTTTTACTGCAATCCAGCCGTTAATCGATTGTAAGCAGACTCTGAACTGGGTCTTGCGATTGTAAACAAATTCATAATCCTGGGGTGTTGTTTTAAATAAATGTCATTGGGGCATGTGAGCTTGATTTGGAAATACTGCCTCTTTCCCAAGTCTTCTTTTTACAGGACTTTGCTTCTGGCTTGGACCAGGTTACTTTTTGCATAGTCTCCTTCTCTAACCTGGAGTTTCCCCTCCTTCTGTTCCTGTCCATTTACTCCTGAAATCCCCTCTTTACAAATATCATGACAAGTCACAAAGCTTGATTTAAGCCTGGGATACGCGATCGTTCGAACGCTCCTACCCCTTTTCCTTAAATAGTACCGCCAACGCGCTGCATCCTGTGTGTCCCCTGTGTGGTTGAGTGTTGAATTTCCTGAGATGAGGTTACTGGTTCTGGAATTGTAACCTCATTAATATATATGCGAAGTCGGTTTTGTGATGAATATTTTACTCAGGATGTCGTGGCGTATGGAATACTGAAGATGTCTTGCGTTGCCGCAGCGTATGAAGAAAGTACCCATAATGGGTTATGTTTCCGCCGCCTGTGTCATGCATTTAAAAGCGTAAGTGATGACGGCCCGTGTTTATATAATGGGCTGACGCTGAGTATTTTGAAGTGACAAATGAATTTCACAAATGAAATGCAGATGAAAATTAGCCTTAGGCTAACTCTGGTGAAGTGCATCAAACGGTACCATTTATGTTTAATATTGCACATGGTCCAAATAAATAAATAAATTAATTAATAAATTAATACATTTGAAGTTTGGAAATTAAATGACTGAGAGTAAAATTTTTTTTTTTTAATTTTATTTATTTATTTATTTTATTAGCGGTGTGACAGATTACCCATGGCAAGATCATCAGATGTCAAACTGGAGACTGGAGTTAGTTTTAAAAATTCTGAATAAAACACAACCAAGATAAAAAAATAAATAAATACAGAAATTTTGATTTAACCCCTCTAAACATTCAATGAGGAGGTTTCAGTCAGTTTAAAAACCATTAAAAACCCCCCAAAATAACCAAATTCTCCCTCTTTTTCCAAGATCTGTTTGCCTTTCCTTTTTCATAATGGCAGAATACAACCAACATTGAATGCAGATCAAATAGAAAAAAAAAAAAGAGTGAGTTGAAAGATTGCCCTCAAGTCATGTTTCGATTTCCATACGACTCGGGGCTCCTGGTGGAAAACACGCCCTTTGTGTGGGTTCACTGAGCAGCGCGTCGACCCTCAGGTGCGCGCTCTGCCTGACGGGGTCGAGAGGTCGACGTGTCGAGAGTGGGTCCTCTCGTGCGTCTCACGCGTGTCATGAAACATTTTACAGGCCCGTCCGTTAGCGCAGTTACGACAGTCCAGTCATGCGTACAGTCTGGTGTGTGTGTCTTTTTTTTTCAACACCCCCCCATACACCCCCCCCCTCCGCCCCACCACAAAGCGTTGTTCATATTTTATTAAGAACAGAACATTCCAGATCCCTCTGTTCCGTTAGAGAATACGCATATTACTGAAAGGAGATTTGTCTTTCTTTGTGGAATGAATTGTAGGGAAAGCACCTTGCTGTTACAGTGAATTTTGTTTTGGGTTAGAAGTATCTATCACTGTCCGCTGTCCGCATGTCTGCGGTAATACTGTTTGTATTATTTCATTACCATTGATTCTAAACTATGTGTATAATTTGTGCGTGTGTGTGTGCGTGCGTGTGTGTGTGTGTGTGTGTGAGGAAACAGAAAGGTTTCTTGTCACAGGGCTCGCGTGGACATTGGTGAACTGACACGCATGCTAATCGTCTTTTCGTGAGCACACACACACACACACACACACGCACTCACTCGCGCACACACACACACACACACACAAACGTTATACTTCAGGGAATTTAAATCTTGCTTAAACGAATTGTTATTCTGAACAAACAGTATATCTTGTGGTGGTGTGTGTGTTTTAAATAAGCTTTCAGCGGAGATAAGCGCCGTTAATTATTTATCAGAATTAGAGATGACTGGATCAGATGAGTGTTTGCTTTTTAAAACGTGCCCCTCAGTAAATTCGACGTTCCGTCGCTCTCTCGTCTCCGGGGAGATTCTAGTCTGCCTCTCTGAACACGTCTTAATCTTTTCCTCAGAGACGGGTTAAATGTCGAGCTTTTGCTTGAACCTTTTTTTTTTGTGTGTGTGTGTGTGTGTGTGTGTGCCACATTACTCAAAGCATTTCTCCTTTTGTTTTGTGGTTTGATACTGCATGCACTCCAAGATAAAGTAACATGCATGCTGTGTGTGTGTGTGTGTGTGTGTGTGTGCGTGTATGTGAATGATCTCCTACCATATTGCTGTATTTAATGCATTTTGGAAAGAATTAATTTGTCTACCAGATGCACTAAACATGAAGCTACTGTTCTTTTGGGTAATTTTGTGGTAGCTTTGTAAAATGCATTATCAAACAAATTAAAAGTGCATTATAAAGCAGACGAGACATGCAAAACTCCTCATTACACCTTGTTATCACCCTGTGTTTATTACTCTGAAGGTAAATAAATAGCCACATTATAATGAGATTCACAGGTTCTTGGTGTTGGGTAAAAACTTCACAGTCACCCACTGAGTTGCTCCTTTTTTATCAAAAGCAAACAGCAAATGTTTGTTGTTTAATAACCAATTTTAAGTGAAGTTATTTGTTGTTGATAGTTAATGTTTGGATGGGGTTTTTTTGTTGTTGTTGTTGATGGAGATGAAGTCATAAGAGACTGTGTGCATTCATTCCATGTATCATCAGCTTTGCTTGTATAAAATTCATCTTGTGTTTGAGTATTTGAGTCTCTTTACAGAAAAGGTAAAGTGTGGAACACACGAACTTAAGATGATTTTGGAACAAAGGTACTTTATGGCCTAGTATGTGTGAGTAGGTATAGACCAGAGCAGTTCCCTGTCTGTTCCCTCTTTTTCCAAACTGAGAGGACGAAACAGCCATGGTAAACAAACATTAAATGCTTGTAGAGGAATCAAGTGAACAGACACAGTTCTGAGCTTCAAATGAAGCACGACAAGGCCCGACTCTGTGTGCGTTTTCGGTCGGCTGAGCTGTGATTTGGTGCCGTTGGATGAACATTTTATGATGTGTGTGTGTGTCTGTGTGTGTCTGTGTGTGTATGTGTGTGTGTGTGTGTGTGTGTGTGTGTGTGTGTGTGTGTGTTTGTGTGTGTACGTGCATGTATGTGTATGCGCCTCTATCAGTCTCACTTTCTCAAACAAAATCTAACCTCTCACTCATGTGTTTTTGTCAAAAGCCCGTCTCTCTCTCTCTCTCTCTCTCTCTCTCTCTCTCTCTCTCTCTCTCTCTCTCTCTGGTTGTTTGTGGAGGGAAGCAGATTTTGTGAGTTCAGATTTAGAAGTGTTGCTCGATATATAATTCAGTGTTTTCCCTCAGAGCTGATTCTCGTTTTGGCACTCTCTCCCCGTGTCTCCTTGGCAAAGGGAAGGGTGTTGGCTCGCCCAGGGCTGCACACGTTGGCATGCCATGCTCCTCTCTCTCTCTCCCTCTCTCTCTCTCTCTCTCTCTCTCTCTCTCTCTCTCTCTCTCCCTCTCTCTCTCTCTCTCCCTCCCTCCCTCTGTCCATGCCTGCTTGGTGTACAGTCTGATTACGTTTCTTGTCATTTTTCTACTGTGTGTGTTTTTTTTTCCCCTCCGTCCGTCCGAAGGAAGGCTCACCTTCAGGCTCCCGTCTGTCCTGGTATGTTATGATAGTGAAATATGAAATATGTGCAATCTCCGTATTTTCTTTTCCGTTGTGCGCGCTGTAACGTTTCTCATAGTTTGCGTCTCTTCTGCTCTGGGTTACGTCCTGAAATGTTGTGTGTCATTCCGTTATTTTAAGGTTCATAACAGAGTAAAGTTAACCGTGTCAAATGAACTCAGAGACAATTAATATGGTCCCATCTTCACCAGAAAAGGACGATAGAGACTCTCTCAGACTGTAAATTGCACT